>NC_053396.1:229965355-230204309 GCF_905171765.1 Bufo bufo
AGGAGCAGTATTATAGTAGTTATATTCTTGTATATAGGAGGCAGTATTATAGTAGTTATATTCTTGTACATAGGAGGCAGTATTATAGTAGTTATATACTTGTATATAGGAGCAGTATTATAGTAGTTATATTCTTTTACATAGGAGCAGTATTATAGTAGTTATATTCTTGTACATAGGAGCAGTATAATAGTAGTTATATTCTTGTACATAGGAGCAGTATTATAGTAGTTTTATTCTTGTACATAGGAGCAGTATTATAGTAGTTATATTCTTGTACATAGGAGCAGTATTATAGTAGTTATATTCTTGTACATAGGAGGCAGTATTATAGTAGTTATATTCTTGTACATAGGAGGCAGTATTATAGTAGTTATATTCTTGTACATAGGAGCAGTATTATAGTAGTTATATCCTTGTACATAGGAGCAGTATTATAGTAGTTATATTCTTGTATATAGGAGCAGTATTATAGTAGTTATATTCTTGCACATAGGAGGCAGTATTATAGTAGTTATATTCTTGTACATAGGAGCAGTATTATAGTAGTTATATTCTTGTACATAGGAGGCAGTATTATAGTAGTTATATTCTTGTACGTAGGAGCAGTATTATAGTAGTTATATTCTTGTACATAGGAGCAGTATTATAGTAGTTATATTCTTGTACATAGGAGCAGTATTATAGTAGTTATATTCCTGTACACAGGAGCAGTATTATAGTAGTTATATTCTTGTACATAGGAGCAGTATTATAGTAGTTATATTCTTGTACATAGGAGGCAGTATTATAGTAGTTATATTCTTGTACATAGGAGCAGTATTATAGTAGTTATATTCTTGTACATAGGAGGCAGTATTATAGTAGTTATATTCTTGTACATAGGAGCAGTATTATAGTAGTTATATTCTTGTACATAGGAGCAGTATTATAGTAGTTATATTCTTGTACATAGGAGGCAGTATTATAGTAGTTATATTCTTGTACATAGGAGCAGTATTACAGTAGTTATATTCTTGTACATAGGAGCAGTATTATAGTAGTTGTATTCTTGTACATAGGAGAAGTATTATAGTAGTTATATTCTTGTACATAGGAGGCAGTATTGTAGTAGTTATATTCTTGTACATAGGAGCAGTATTACAGTAGTTATATTCTTGTACATAGGAGCAGTATTATAGTAGTTATATTCTTGTATATAGGAGCAGTATTATAGTAGATATATTCTTGTACATAGGAGCAGTATTGTAGTAGTTATATTCTTGTACATAGGAGCAGTATTATAGTAGTTATATTCTTGTACATAGGAGGCAGTATTATAGCAGTTATATTCTTGTACATAGGAACAGTATTATAGTAGTTATATTCTTGTACATAGGAGGCAGTATTATAGTAGTTATATTCTTGTACATAGGAGGCAGTATTATAGTAGTTATATTCTTGTACATAGGAGGCAGTATTATAGTAGTTATATTCTTGTACATAGGAGGCAGTATTATAGTAGTTATATTCTTGTACATAGGAGGAAGTATTATAGTAGTTATGTTCTTGTACATAGGAGGCAATTTTTATTAGTATTAACAAGCAAAAATACAATAGTACATTCCAAAATAAGAATGAACAAACAATTATTAAACTGAAATCATACATATCATCAAAATAATAAATTTATAATAACTTTAACTTAAGAGTCCATTGCAAATAGATGGGAGAAAAGATGAATAAATAAACATAATTTCAGGATACATGAACCAAAAATTACTCCAAATATACATTCCTCCATAATTTTTCATTCTCGCCCTTTCTCCTAACTTCTATAGATCTGATCCACCTTAGCTCCGACAGGATGAGGTTTACGGCTTTCTCATGATTGAAGGGCTCACTGTGGATGGACACTCTTGTTCTTGTATGCCAGTGATAGTATTTAACGATAGTAATAATCAGATGCATGGTCCCCCGGTCAATGTCAGCTACCTGTGATGTCACACCATATACAATGTCTGGGTAGGTCAGAGACTGCAGTCTTGGGATTTTTAGCTTGCTGGTTATCTCCTGCCATATCTGTCGCCCTCCCCAGCACTCGGTTATAAAATGTTCCATAGTCTCCTCCTGCTGACAGCCCAAGGGACACATGCGATCTAGAACACTCAGGAACTTTAAATTGCCTCTGACAAAAAGCTTCCCATGGAATGACAGCCAGGCAATGTCAAACAACTTTGCAGGAAGTCTTGATCCGTTGAGGAACCTAAGACTTTTCTGCAAGGTGGCTGTTGTGCAGTCTCTCAGTGCTGGCTGCAAGTTATAGAAGGCCCTACAGATCCTTATATAGAGATCCTTCCTGGTCTTAGTCTCCAGATACACCTTGTCTATTCCCCATTTCTTCACACACTTTAGACCATATTCCAGGTACTGGGGGAGGAAGCCACGAGTAAACCGACCCCTCTTGAGACTGCCGCCTCGCACCCAAGACTCTGCAAAAGGCAATATCCAGTCCCTGACACTGTTCACCCACAGGGAGCTGCTGTTTGAGTCCAGGCAACCAAAATTAACTTTCAGAAACATGGAGTCAAAGAACACCCTTGGATTTAACATATCCAGCCCACCCTCTCTCCTCTGTAGGTAGGTGATCCCTCTTTTTATTGGGTTCAACCTGTTCCCCCACAAAAGTTGGAAGAACAGGCTAAAGAGCCTAGCCGAGAAAGGTTCTGGCAAAGGAAAGACAGAGACGTACAAGAAGACGGGGACCAGGTAAGTCTTCAACATAGTAACCCTTTCTCTATAGGTCAGCCTCCAGTTCTTCCATCGCTGAACCTTTGCATTTCCGGAATCCAACTTTTCTTCCCAATTTAGTTTGGCATTATCTTCCCTCCCAAATTTGACCCCAAGGATTTTAATATAGGTGGAGGCCTTTGCAAATTGTGGCAGATCAAAGTCTGGATCAGTACTTAAAGTCCAGAGAGCTTGACTCTTCTCAAGGTTGACTAGAGACCCTGAGGCCTCCGAGTAGCTTCTGATGGCTGCAGACAACATCTCCACCTCTCGAGGCTCAGATATCACTACAGTCACATCATCCGCATAGGCAACTACTTTCAAAGGCAAGCAGTGGGGGACCAGCACCCCCTGAAAATCACACTCCTGCAGTGACCTCAGGAACGGGTCCAAGGCAAACACATACAGCAATGGACTCAAAGGGCAACCCTGTCTCACCCCTGCCTCTACTTCAAAAGTGTCCCCTTGCCAACCATTGATTAGAGGAAAGCTCTTCGCCTCACAATATAAAGTTTTCAGCCAATCTACAAATTGTCCTGGAATACCGTACTTTGACAAAGTGGCCCATAGATACTCGTGATCCACTCTGTCAAAAGCTTTAGCCTGGTCCAGACCTACAACATATCTCCCACACCTCAGAGCTTTACATCTCTCAAACATCTCCCTTATCGAGATGACTGCTCCAGAGATGTTCCGCCCTTTTACTGTGCCAAACTGACAGCCTGCCAACAGTGCCCGGGACAAACAGACTAACCTAGAGAACAGGATTTTTGCCAGAATCTTCCTGTCGACATTTAAGAGGGCAATCGCCCTCCAGTTCTTGATGTCACTAGGCTCCTTACCTTTAGACAGCAGAATTAGCGAGGACACCCTCATGGACGGAGGCATCAGGTGATTTTCTAGACAATTTTTGTACACGTCCACGAGGATTGGGGCCAAGTGGTCTCTGAACTTCTTATAGAATTCTGCTGTTATACCATCTGGACCTGGTGCCTTCTTCAGATGTAACTGATCAATGGCCACTTTAACTTCCTCCACCGTTAATTCTGCTGTCAAAGGAGAAAAGTCCACATCATTAGTATCAGGGCCTGGAGTTGCCTCCAAGAATTGAGTCATCTTCTCTTTATCCAAAACCTTGTTCTGAAACAAGTCAGCATAGTAAGATCTCACCACCCCCAGGATACCCTCCCGAGATTCCTGCAAAACACCCTGGGAGTCAGTGAGACCTGCCACCGATTTATTAGCCACACGTTCCCTGCAATTCTCAAAGGGATCAGGAGCCCCTAAGGTCCCATAATCCCGTTCCAGAACCAGGGAGGTGTATCTGCTGTACTGATACTGCCTTATCTCAGATTTCAGTCGGTCGATCTTTTGTTTTTCATCCCCACCCGCCGAATACAGTGACTCCAATTCTTTCCGCAGCCTGAGATACTGGCTATACTTACTCTTCCCTCTTTTAACTGACAGTCTCTGTAAGAGGGATCTGATCTCCACCTTGACATCCTCCCACCAGTCGGCCACGTTGTTATAAAAGTCCACTCTCTGTAGCTGAACCTGGAAAAGAGAGTGGACACAATCCTGGACATAGACATCATCCAGGAGGCTGGAATTAAGCCTCCATAGCCCTCTACCAATATCAGAGCGTCTAGTGGCTCCCAAGCAAAAAAACAAAGCCAGGTGGTCAGAGTAGGGGACGACCTTCTCACTTATCCCGCTAACAGTCTCTGTGGGGTTCACAAACGCCATGTCGATTCTACTGCTTCTGTCAGCACAAGAATATGTGAAGTTTGGCTTTCTGCCACCCCATGTGAAGACATCACTTAGGCCAGCCTGCGATATTATGTTACTTAAGACTCTGGAGTCTCTGACCACCGCTCTGCCCGAGGACCGGTCACCTGATGACAAAGTGACATTAAAGTCCCCCGCCATTACCACAGGTATAGAGGTGAAAAGATACTGCTTCACATCATTAAACAGCTGGATTCTCTCAGCCACTGTCTGTGGGCCGTAGAGGTTAATAAAGCGGAGCCGTCTACCATGGATGGTCACTTCCAGCACCAGGCACCTTCCCATAGCTACCTCCGTTAACCTGTGCACAGTCACGTCATTGGTGTTAAACAATATGGCCACCCCGGCATAAGGCTCCACAGCCAGCGACCAGCAAGAAGGACCAGACCGCCATTCACTCTCAGCCTCACGTAGATGCCCCAAGGTATTCAAACGTGTCTCCTGCAGAAAGATGACATCTGCATCCAGGTATCTGAGGTGATCGTATACCGCGTGTCTGGTCCTTCTTACTTTGATGCTGTTCACATTGCTCGAGGCAACTTTTAGAAAAAACCCAGCCATCACAAGACAACAGAGAAAGAGCAGATAAGTGACTCCCATCATCATAGGTCAGGATCAGAGGCTTCCTGCCTACCACCGGTCTCCATATCTGACTCTACAGGGGCTTCTACAGGAGGGGGCTTCTTCTTTGTTGGGGGGTCCCCTGTGTCTGCCTCACACTCATTATCTATTCTCTGTTGCTCTTCCTCATAATCCCCATCAGACTCTGATAACGCCTCATATCTGTTTGATAGGACCATGACACCTGCACCGGTACTGACTTTTTTCCTGGTGTTTTGGCCCAGGTTATGTTCCTCCTCAGACTTACGGGAAGACTTATCTTTTTTCCTCCTTTTGTTCCTCTTGGCCTCTTCATATACAGAAGGTGATACAGAGGCGGCTGCCTGAGACTGGTCCTGAGTGACCACCTCCATGGTGCCCTGTGTGTTCTCTGAAGGCTGAGGTTCGGGTGTTGTCTCACCTGACCCCTGTTGTACCTCGTGCCTCGTCAGTATGGTCCCTGACATCAAAGCCTCCTCCTCTATAGCGTCTGCGGCCTCCACTAACTCCTCATCTGGAAGCTCCCTGCATACGTTATGCCAGGCATCTGAGCAATCCTTATGTGAGTGGCCTATCTGTCCGCAGAGATTGCATCTAACGTTCTTACACGTGGCACTCAGATGGCCGAGCTCACCGCACAGGTTGCACTTGACCACTGTGCACACATTTGCCACATGACCGACCTTGCCACACTTGAAGCACTTTCTAGGTTGCCCAGGATAGAAACAGACGCCCTTCTCTCTACCGATAAAGAAGGAGTTAGGGAGATGTAAGGTGATGTTATTGTGCTGGCGCAGCTTCACCAGCACCTTCCACCCTCCAGTCCAGACACCATCATCGTCCCTGTTCTTAGTGAGGTCGGACATGAGGTCACAGTGCCTCCGGAGCCACACCACAATGTCCTGGGGAGGAACAGATTCATTCCAGAAAATAACATTCACAATAACAGTGTCTGGCTTGGAAATGGGAATGAAAATGAACTTATTCCAGCCCTCGGTGTCTCTAACCCTGGCAAAGTTTGCCCAGAACCTATCCAGACTAGACATAAGCTTAAAGCTGACATCATAGCCCTGCCTGTCTGGTAGATTTATCACCGCCAGGATGTCCTCTGGAGCAAACCCCATCTGGTGGCACAGGAGTTCCCTCACCACAAACCTCCTATCAGGGAGGTCTTCTTTGGTGCCTCGGTGTTTAAACCTCACCACGTTCCTCCTCTTAAACGCCTGGCCTGTATAGCCTGCACTGGAGGTGAAGGATGGAGCGCCGCGGCTCCAGGCATTTCTGGGAGGATCCTGACGGGGCTCACTACCCTGAGTATTGGGGCGAGTGTCTCCACTAGAGGGGCTTGACGGGGGGGCACTACCCTGAGTAATGGGGTGCGCGTCTGCACTAGAGGGGACAGTCTCATCCGATGTGGGTTGTGTTAAGGGGGGGAAATTACAGACATCATTCTGTACACCTTCCTGACCGCCATCCACCTCTATATCCCACACAGACTGTACAGTATCCCCAGCCCCCAACCCCTCAGGTACAATATCAATGTCCCCGGTCTGTGCCCCAGTAACAGAGCTCTCCTGCGTCTCCGCATCACCCTGACCCATGGATACATGTCCACTGTCCTGCCGTTGGGCTGGCTCTGCTGGGACTTGTGGTGCCACATATCCAGGATGTTGCTCAGGGACAGCTGAAGGTTCTTGCGGCTGCACTTGCCCACCTCCCTTCTGGAAAGAGAAACTTGCAGGCTTCAGTATTAGTTGTGTCACTCGCCGGGGCTCATCTGGGGACATGGACCCTGATTGTGCTCTAGAGGAGCGGGATCCAGAGTCACTGTTCTGAGTCTGCTGTGAGAAGCGTTCCTGGTTCCCGTAGGACTCGGCCAGGGGCCCCATCCTCTCCAGGACACAGTCCATCTCCTTCACCACCTGTGCCAGCTCTATGCTCAGTGAGTGCAGCTTGGTATCATACAAGGTGTTACTATCGGGGTGCGCAGTTTTCAGGTTATATACACAGTCTATCTGACCTCAGCCCTGTTAGCCCCCCCATAACCTCAGCCGTGTTAGCCCCCCCATATCAAAATTTTTGAACAAAACCTATGCAGTTGGTTAGATCTTTGTTAGATCAGGTTGGATCAATTGTTGTTTGCGTTAGATCTCACACAGAAGGAGAGATATTAACAGTTATTTGCAGGGGGGCTCACCCGTCATCAGCCCCCCCTTATCAAAAAATTGACCAATAAATTAGCTATTTTGGAAGATATTTGTTAGATCCGGTATGATCAACTAGTTGTTTTGTTAGATCTCACATAATTACAGACTTATTAAGTGATTAATGAGGGGGGGCTAGCCCCCCCACAAGCAATTTTCTGGTAAAATTTGATGCCGACTAATAGGCCTTTGTTAGATCCGGTAAGTGTTAGAAAGTCGTCTTATACGCTGGAAAATACGGTAGTTAAACTTTGGACTGCCACGACACCTCCTACCAAATCTATTACCTAATTCTGTCTGTCTATCTGTCTGTCTTTAACATAATTACATGTGAAAAATTGTGGTACCCTAAGATACAAAGGAATTAGATATGGATCTAGGTGAATGGAATAAGTGAAGAATATGGTTTTCATACTATAGGTCAAAAGTCAGACACAATTGATAAGAACTGTAATGTGGATAGAACAGCGGTGCGGTATCGGTCACTGTCTGTAATGTCGATAGAACAGCGGTGCGGTATCTGTCACTGTCTGTAATGTGGATAGAACAGCGGTGCGGTATCTGTCACTGTCTGTAATGTGGATAGAACAGCGGTGCGGTATCTGTCACTGTCTGTAATGTGGATAGAACAGCGGTGCGGTATCTGTCACTGTCTGTAATGTCGATAGAACAGCGGTGCGGTATCTGTCACTGTCTGTAATGTGGATAGAACAGCGGTGCGGTATCCGTCACTGTCTGTAATGTGGATAGAACAGCGGTGCGGTATCTGTCACTGTCTGTAATGTGGATAGAACAGCGATGCGGTATCTGTCACTGTCTGTAATGTGGATAGAACAGCGGTGCGGTATCTGTCACTGTCTGTAATGTGGATAGAACAGCGGTGCCGTATCTGTCACTGTCTGTAATGTGGATAGAACAGCGGTGCGGTATCTGTCACTGTCTGTAATGTGGATAGAACAGCGGTGCCGTATCTGTCACTGTCTGTAATGTGGATAGAACAGCGGTGCGGTATCTGTCACTGTCTGTAATGTGGATAGAACAGCGGTGCGGTATCTGTCACTGTCTGTAATGTGGATAGAACAGCGGTGCGGTATCCGTCACTGTCTGTAATGTGGATAGAACAGCGGTGCCGTATCTGTCACTGTCTGTAATGTGGATAGAACAGCGGTGCGGTATCTGTCACTGTCTGTAATGTGGATAGAACAGCGGTGCCGTATCGGTCACTGTCTGTAATGTGGATAGAACAGCGGTGCGGTATCTGTCACTGTCTGTAATGTGGATAGAACAGCGGTGCGGTATCTGTCACTGTCTGTAATGTGGATAGAACAGCGGTGCGGTATCTGTCACTGTCTGTAATGTCGATAGAACAGCGGTGCGGTATCTGTCACTGTCTGTAATGTGGATAGAACAGCGGTGCGGTATCGGTCACTGTCTGTAATGTGGATAGAACAGCGGTGCGGTATCTGTCACTGTCTGTAATGTGGATAGAACAGCGGTGCGGTATCTGTCACTGTCTGTAATGTGGATAGAACAGCGGTGCGGTATCGGTCACTGTCTGTAATGTGGATAGAACAGCGGTGCCGTATCTGTCACTGTCTGTAATGTGGATAGAACAGCGGTGCGGTATCTGTCACTGTCTGTAATGTGGATAGAACAGCGGTGCGGTATCTGTCACTGTCTGTAATGTGGATAGAACAGCGGTGCGGTATCCGTCACTGTCTGTAATGTGGATAGAACAGCGGTGCCGTATCTGTCACTGTCTGTAATGTGGATAGAACAGCGGTGCGGTATCTGTCACTGTCTGTAATGTGGATAGAACAGCGGTGCGGTATCCGTCACTGTCTGTAATGTGGATAGAACAGCGGTGCGTATCTGTCACTGTCTGTAATGTGGATAGAACAGCGGTGCGGTATCTGTCACTGTCTGTAATGTGGATAGAACAGCGGTGCCGTATCTGTCACTGTCTGTAATGTGGATAGAACAGCGGTGCGGTATCTGTCACTGTCTGTAATGTGGATAGAACAGCGGTGCGGTATCTGTCACTGTCTGTAATGTGGATAGAACAGCGGTGCGGTATCTGTCACTGTCTGTAATGTGGATAGAACAGCGGTGCGGTATCTGTCACTGTCTGTAATGTGGATAGAACAGCGATGCGGTATCTGTCACTGTCTGTAATGTGGATAGAACAGCGGTGCGGTATCCATCACTGTCTGTAATGTGGATAGAACAGCGGTGCGGTATCGGTCACTGTCTGTAATGTGGATAGAACAGCGGTGCCGTATCTGTCACTGTCTGTAATGTGGATAGAACAGCGGTGCGGTATCTGTCACTGTCTGTAATGTGGATAGAACAGCGGTGCGGTATCCGTCACTGTCTGTAATGTGGATAGAACAGCGGTGCGGTATCTGTCACTGTCTGTAATGTGGATAGAACAGCGGTGCCGTATCTGTCACTGTCTGTAATGTGGATAGAACAGCGGTGCGGTATCTGTCACTGTCTGTAATGTGGATAGAACAGCGGTGCGGTATCTGTCACTGTTTTGAATATATCTCAGTGATGTTTCGGATTTCTATACTACAATTACAAGCCCTACTTTTACTTTAAAATGACACTAAACTCAGGAGTTAACTGTTAAAAATGCATTCAAGCAGCCAACTATTTAGGGAAATGTATTTTATTTGTGTATCACTCGGCTGTATATCCTCCAATCATCTCTAAATTGGTGCTGATACTGTACTTTTTGAAAGGCTACCCCCCCCCCCCCACCACCCTTATGTCATATTACCTCATATCTCTGTTTATGTTAAATATCTCTGTAATTATTTGAGATCTAACGTTGAAACCTCTTGATCTTACCGGATCTAACGAAGGCCTATTAGTCTGCATCAAATTTTACCAGAAAATTGCATGTGGGGGGGCTAGCCCCCCCTCATTTATCACTTAATAAGTCTGTAATTATGTGAGATCTAACAAAACAACTAGTTGATCATACCTGATCTAACAAATATCTTCCAAAATAGCTAATTTTTTGGTCAATTTTTTGATAAGGGGGGGCTGATGACGGGTTAGCCCCCCCTGCAAATAACTGTTAATATCTCCCTTCTGTGTGAGATCTAACGCAAACAACAATTGATCCAACCTCATCTAACAAAGATCTAACCGACTGCATAGGTTTTGTTCAAAAATTTTGATATGGGGGGGCTAACACGGCTGAGGTTATGGGGGGGCTAACACGGCTGAGGTGTCTATCTGCATCTGCAGCAGTTGTTTGTGGTGCTTTAACTCCCCCATTCTCCTTACCAGAGCCGGGATCTCCTCCGCCATCTGCAGCTCAGGTGCTCGCGTGGTCTCCTTCACCTGCTGTCCTGGTCGGGGCAGGGGTCCAGGCTGTTTGGATTCACCGGTCTCCTGCAGCTTTGCCTTTCCAGCTTTACTGCTAGTACTTGCAGTTGCATCTGCTGAGGCCTGTTCACACTTTGCAGTGTTTGTAGACATGGCATTCCTGGTTACCTGTAGAGGCATTGCTGCAGATCTGGTGCGGCCTTGGCAGGCCATGCTGGAAGCCACAACTTGCTGTTTCAGGTTTTCTTGCAATGTTTGTTTCTCCAGTGATGTCCGTCTCTGTCTGTGTGCAGGAGAGGGGAGCTGCTCACCTGCTGCACGGCCTGTGCTCATCACCTCTGCACCTTGCTGGCTGGACTTGGGATCCGCTTGCATCTTCACTACACTCACTTTCTTCTCTTCTTCTTTCTTCAGAACAACAATATTTCCTTCATTCTGCTGCTGACTGGAAACTTTGGGATTAGTATCCACTTTAGGAATGGTTTGGGAGTTTTCTCCCAGTGTAGGCCTGGAAGCCTGGGCCTTGCTGAGGGAAGTTCCCCGCCCGGGCTGGCCACACCCTGGGCTCTGGACAGACATCCACAGGCTCAGGAGAGCTACTCACACACGTCCTCACAGCTAGGAGGCAGTATTATAGTAGTTATATTCTTGTACATAGGAGGCAGTATTATAGCAGTTATATTCTTGTATATAGGAGGCAGTATTATAGTAGTTATATTCTTGTACATAGGAGCAGTATTATAGCAGTTATATTCTTGTACATATGAGCAGTATTATAGTAGTTATATTCTTGTACATAGGAGGCAGTATTATAGCAGTTATATTCTTGTACATATGAGCAGTATTATAGTAGTTATATTCTTGTACATAGGAGGCAGTATTATAGCAGTTATATTCTTGTACATATGAGCAGTATTATAGTAGTTATATTCTTGTACATAGGAGCAGTATTATAGTAGTTATATTCTTGTACATAGGAGGCAGTATTATAGTAGTTATATTCTTGTACATAGGAGCAGTATTATAGTAGTTATATCCTATATACATAGGAGCAGTATTATAGTAGTTATATTCTTGTACATAGGAGCAGTATTATAGTAGTTATATTCTTAACCAAATGTATTTTTATTCAAAGTAAGTAAGGCATATCAATCGATCACAAACCATCGTAGCATCACTGGTAAGGCAAAGTCACAAATCGGTTATGGAAGTGACCACAAATGCATGTCAGTGCAACACATGTTGTACAAAATGATACATCAAATGTGACAGACAATAAAAATCAAATATAACACAAATAAGAGGAAAAGAGAGGGAAAGGAAGGGAAAGGAAAGAGGAGGGGGGGGGGTAGGGGAGTTTTCCCCAACTCCGTCAGGGGAACTTTCTATATGTCTTCCAGGGCGACCAGATTTTCAGAAAGCGGGAACGCGTGCAAGATTCCCAGTGGGCCAACTCTTCAAACCTGTAGATCTGATCCACCTTATCCCTCCACATCGAAACAGTGGGAGGTTCAGTATCCTTCCAAAGCAGCGGGATGAGCAGTCTCGCCGCCGTGATGAGCATAGTAGGAAGATCAGATCTACAGGGGTAAAGCGAGTCATTAGGGCACCAAAGCAGAATCAGTTTAGGATCCAGCTTAACCTGCTTAGCACACACCTCATTTATCAGAGCTTCTATACTGGTCCAGAATGCTTTAATCTTTTCACAGTGCCACCAAATGTGTGACAGAGAGCCTACGTCCTTTCTACACCTCCAGCACTCACTTGGGAAATCTGCATTAAGCCTATGCAAGAACTCCGGGGACTTGTACCATCTCGTGAGCAGCTTATACGAGTTTTCTTGTACCTTAATACAGCGGCTAAAGCCGTGAGAGTGTGTAAGGACAAAAGCCCTTTCCGGGTCTGTAAGGTGGATGGACAATTCCCTTTCCCATGAAGAAAGGAAATGTAGCTCAGGAGGGGAGGCTGAGAGTAACTCCTTATAAAGGGTAGACAGCGGTTTAGGGATCCTACGGGCATCTGATAGTCTCTTAGACAGCCAAGAGGGGGTTCCAGAGGTGGTGGGGGGTGGTAGCTTAATCATCTTAATCTCCTTCTGCAGGGCAAAACTCTGTAGGAAGGAAGCTTTTTTGACTATAGGGTTATTCAAGACCGTGGACCAATCCAGGGACCCATCCAGGGATCTAATCTCACTTAAAGGGATCTCGGCCAAAAGAGGCCAGATACCTGAGGGCTTCTCGGCTTCCGGATGGACATAAAACTGTAAAGAGGAAAGCGGAGTACCCGGTATGGGAAACTCAAGTGTTCTATCCTTAAACTGCTTGGCCCACTCAACAAACATACCCTTCCATAGGAGTGGCAAAGAGGAACTACCCGGAGAACAAGGGGACAGCCCCCAGAGAATCCGCTTCATTCTAGTGGAGAGCAGAGAGCGCTCAAGACACACATATGGAGCACTATAAGTGCTATTGAGGAGGGATAGACCTCTAAATAGTTGAAAGGCCACATAGTAGGAACGTATGTCGGGCAGACCAAAGCCGCCAAACCTCCTCTCTCTGGTCAGCACCGAATAAGCAATTCTGGAGGGTTTACTTCCCCACAAAAAGAGGGAAAAAACTCTGCGGAAGTCTACAAAAAATGAGTGCGGCAGCCAGATAGGCAACACCTGCAGAAGGTACAAAAATTTAGGAGCTATAAAGGTCTTGAGGTAGTTCCTCTTGCCACACCAGGAAATAAACGGCAGTCTAATAGAGTGCAGCTGCTTCCTAACTGAGGACAATAAGGGGGCATAATTCAGAGCAAATAAGTCCTTCGCCTGAGCCGGGACGTGCACTCCCAAAAATACTATGTCTTTTGTAGCCCAGTGAAAGGGGGTAGTATTCTGAAGGGCCTCTTTAACCGATTCTGGACAAGTAACATTTAGGGCCATTGACTTGCTATAGTTGATTTTAAAGTTTGACACATAGCCAAACTCCTCAAAAAGAGACAAAAGCCTAGGGAAGGATGTTTCGGGATTGGAGGTCATGATAAGTAGGTCATCTGCAAATGCGGCTGTCAAGTGGGTCCGAGAATCAATGGTCAAGCCCCTAACCGCAGGATCCTGCCGGATCTTACACAGCAAAGTCTCCATCACTATGACAAACAGAGATGGGGAGAGAGGACATCCCTGCCTCGTCCCATTGGATATGGAAAAGGAGGGAGAAAGCGTACCATTTATTTTGAGTTTGGCAGACGGGGCTGAGTACAGAGTGAAGATCGCAGATATAAACGAATCTGGCAAACCAAACCTCGACAGGGTCCGCGACATATAATGCCAACCGACCCTGTCGAAGGCCTTCTCCGCGTCCGTGCTCAGCAAAGCCAGAGGCGTAGAGGAGCTTCTAGCCCAATCCATAAGGTGGAGCAAACGTATCGTGTTTTCACAGCCCTGTCTGCCACGCACAAACCCCACTTGCTCGCTATCAATAAGATCCGGCAGGATCAGCTGTATTCGCTGTGCCAGAATCTTGGCCCACCACTTGACATCCGCATTTAGCAGTGAAATCGGGCGATAACTGCCACAGTGGAGGGGGTCTTTGTTTTCTTTATGGATTATAGTTATGTGGGCCTCTAACGTTTGGGGGGGTAGAGAGCCTCCAGACAGGAGGAAATTACAGAGTGCCTGAAAATGAGGAGTCAAAACGTCTTTGAAGGTCTTGTAATACGCTATAGGGAGTCCATCCGGGCCTGGACTTTTACCTGAAGGAATGGAGGAAAGGACCTTGCCAATTTCCTCTCCTGATACAGGGGCGACTAGTTGGGAAGCTTGTAGGGGACTAACAGAGGGCAGCTTCAGAGTGGACAGGAACTCATCTGTGGCTTGCTCAATAGAGGCTGAACCAGGACGGTCTGGAGTGGGGAGGTTATATAGATCCGCATAAAAAGCACTAAACGCTTTCGCTATATCGTGAGTCGACTTGTGCTTATTGCCTTTCGCATCTAAAATAGCAGGGATAAATGAATCCGCGTGGCGTTGCTTAGCCATGGCAGACATCAGTTTATTCCCTTTGTTCCCATGAGCATAAGCTTTAAACCTGGAGCGGAATATAAGTTTCGCTGATTTGGCGTTGAGCAAGTTTTTCAGTCCCGTCCTGGCCTCCGCTAATTCAGCCGCCACAGCCTGAGCCTGGGTTTGCTTATGGGTCAGTTCAAGACTCGCTATGCGGGACAACAGGTCGTCTACAGCCTTGGAGCGCAGTCTTTTAACATGCGAGCCCAGGGAAATTAATTCTCCTCTAACCACTGCCTTATGAGTCTCCCACAAGATGGAGGGGGAGGGAGGAGGGTCGCCCACTGCATTAAGAGAGAAGAATTCAGACATAATCCGGGAGATTCTAGCTGCATTGGTAGGGTCGGAGATCAATGTGTCATTAAGACGCCATATTTTCTCTCGTTTAGGAAGAGCTGTCATAGACACTCGGAGAAATACTGGGGCGTGATCAGAAAGCGTAATGTTCCCAATCCTCGTATCTACCACCTGAGAAATATGGGGGGAGGATAAAAACAAGTAGTCCAACCTATGGAAGGATTTTTTAGCGTTTGAATAAAACGTATAATCCCTACCAGAGGGATGCATAGTGCGCCACACATCAATAACCTGCAACTTCTTCAGCGCAGTCTTCAGACGTCGCAGAAGTTTGTGGGACAACTCAGATCTCTGAGAGGACGAGTCAAGGTCAGGCTCCATAGTCACATTAAAGTCACCTCCTAGTATAAGCATACCCTCACTAAAAGCCTGTAATTGCTCAAGAGTCCGAACGAGCCAGGGGATCTGACCCCTATTGGGGGCATATAAATTAGCCAGGGTAACAGGCGCGTCAGCGATGTGCCCCTTAACGAATAAGAAGCGACCATCAGTGTCCGCAAGGACAGCGGAGTGTTTGAAGGGTAGGCGCTTGTGGACGGCCACGCTGACACCCCTGCTAGCCGAGGCAAAAGAGCTATGGAACCATTGTGAGAATGCGTTTTGGGACAACTTCGGGATCTTCCCTGATTTAAAATGAGTTTCTTGGAGGAATACAACGGAGGCTTCATCTTTCAGTAACAAGGAGAGCACCTGAGACCGCTTACATGGCTCGTTCAGACCCTTGGCATTCAGTGAGGCAACTACAACAGAGGCCATAGTAAAGACAGAGGAGGCCAGTCGGCCCAGAGCAAGAGGACATCCAGTCTGGAAAGCCACGGACGGAGTAAGGAGAAGAAAGGGAGGAATGAGGAGGACAAAGGGAAAGTCAAAAGAAAAATAAAAGACATAACAAATGAGACAGTAACACAACCCAAATAACAAAGAATGTCTCCCCATGGACAGGGAGCACGTGGCCCCACCCAGCATCTGATATGATGGAGATCCTTTTTCATAGCGGCGGACAGCCGGGATCTATCAGAGGGGGGCTCCTGTGGGGCCACTGGGGGTGAGGGAGAGGACATAATCAGTAACATAACTGACAACAGTGCAGACATATAACCCCCGCATAACTAACAGTGCATTCAGTGCTCTAATGCACAGCTCGTAACCCGCATCTCATGCAGGCAAGGTAGTAAAGCATAGGGTCAGGCCCAAAACCCATGAGAACGGGGCAGTGGGCCAAGACCTAAAATAAGTCCAAAACCTATGGACAAACTATGGAAATTCAGCTCAGACAGAGCCAGACAGAGTTCCTACGTCCTGGGACCCAGCAAAGTCACAGAACATTGAACTCAGTGAAGAGTGAACAAAAGCGCCTTCAGCGCCTCCCGGAACAGAGTCAGGTAACAGGTGCTTGCGACCGGCCTTTTCCTTGTTTCCCAGCTCTGGAAGGTGAAACTTGCTGCCACGAATCTATACCCGGAGGGGTAGGCAGGGGATCCCCTTGATCAGCCGGCATCCACGAGGGAACTGTGATGGGTTCAATCCCAAGAGGGCCCCAAATAGCTTTCAGGTCACTCGGGGTCCGCACCGTATACTGCCTCCCGTTTTTCAAGATGGCCAGACCGAAGGGATAGAGCCATCGGAATGGCGTAGCTGTGGCTTTAAGGGCCTCTAGGAGCGGCTTCACGATGCGCCTCTTGGCTAAGGTGGAGGGGGCCAGATCCTGAAAGAATAGGACTGGGGTCTCGCCGTACATGATGCGGTCGGCCTCCCTTCCCGCCTTGAGCAGTGCAGCAGTGTCCACGTAGCTTAATATGCCGCAAACAACATCCCGCGGTGGCTCACCAGGTTTTGGCTTGGGCCTTAAGGCCCTGTGGATGCGCTCGATCACAATCGGAGCTGCTCTCTCAGCTCCCAGCAGGGAGGAGAAAATTTCGCATGCGACTGAATGAAGCGCGTCAATCGCAATATTTTCGGGTAGGCCGCGGATGCGAATATTTCGCCGCCGGCTCCGGTTCTCCTGATCCTCTATGCGCATCAGCGCGTCGTTTAGCAAGTCTCTGTGGGTTTGCAGGGCTGCACGGGTCTTACCCTCATGCACCAGGATGGCTTCCTGTGCTAGCTCCAGGGACTCCACACGATTCCCAATTTGCCGCAGGTCTCCTTTTATCTCCTCCAAGTCCTTTTTAAGAGGTGCAAGAGCAGATTCCAGGATGTCCCTGAGATCTGTTTTGGAGAGTGAGGAGTTTGTTTGCAGTGGTCTGCAATCTGATACATCAGAAGTGCTTCCTGCCTCAGAGCCTTCCTCTGCTTCAGAGAGCTGCCGCGCCCTCCTGGTTGTTTCAGCAGCAGGAGTCCTGGACTGTTTCTTGAGGTATTTATCCATCTCCGGTTGCCTGGAACGGGCCCCTGTCGGCTCTGGTGTCTCAGGGTGACGGTTCTTGCCTGGTTTCCCCATTGGCACTGAGTAAATAGCTAATAAAAGGGGCTATAATAGCTGCCAGGGAGAGGAGCTCAGGAACAAGCAACCATTCAGCTCCAAGGTCAGGCTCCGCCCCCTATAGTAGTTATATTCTTGTACATAGGAGCAGTATTATAGTAGTTATATTCTTGTACATAGGAGCAGTATTATAGTAGTTATATTCTTGTACATAGGAGCAGTATTATAGTAGTTATATTCTTGTACATAGGAGCAGTATTATAGTAGTTACATTCTCGTACATAGGAGCAGTATTATAGTAGTTATATTCTTGTACATAGGAGGCAGTATTATAGTAGTTATATTCTTGTACATAGGAGGCAGTATTATAGTAGTTACATTCTCGTACATAGGAGCAGTATTATAGTAGTTACATTCTCGTACATAGGAGCAGTATTATAGTAGTTATATTCTCGTACATAGGAGGCAGTATTATAGTAGTTACATTCTCGTACATAGGAGCAGTATTATAGTAGTTATATTCTTGTACATAGGAGCAGTATTATAGTAGTTATATTCTTGTACATAGGATCAGTATTATAGCAGTTATATTATTGTACATAGTAGGCAGTATTATAGTAGTTATATTCTTGTACATAGGAGGCAGTATTATAGTAGTTATATTCTTGTACATAGGAGGTAGTATTATAGTAGTTATATTCTTGTACATAGGCAGTATTATAGTAGTTATATTCTTGTACATAGGAGCAGTATTATAGTAGTTATATTCTTGTACATAGGAGCAGTATTATAGTAGTTATATTCCTGTACATAGGAGGCAGTATTATAGTAGTTATATTCTTGTACATAGGAGGCAGTATTATAGTAGTTATATTCCTGTACATAGGAGCAGTATTATAGTAGTTATATTCTTGTACATAGGAGCAGTATTATAGTAGTTATATTCTTGTACATAGGAGGCAGTATTATAGTAGTTATATTCTTGTACATAGGAGGCAGTATTATAGTAGTTATATTCCTGTACATAGGAGCAGTATTATAGTAGTTATATTCTTGTACATAGGAGCAGTATTATAGTAGTTATATTCCTGTACATAGGAGCAGTATTATAGTAGGTATATTCTTGTACATAGGAGCAGTATTATAGTAGTTATATTCTTGTACATAGGAGCAGTATTATAGTAGTTATATTCTTGTACATAGGAGCAGTATTATAGTAGTTATATTCCTGTACATAGGAGGCAGTATTATAGTAGTTATATTCTTGTACATAGGAGGCAGTATTATAGTAGTTATATTCCTGTACATAGGAGCAGTATTATAGTAGTTATATTCTTGTACATAGGAGCAGTATTATAGTAGTTATATTCCTGTACATAGGAGCAGTATTATAGTAGGTATATTCTTGTACATAGGAGGCAGTATTATAGTAGTTATATTCTTATACAAAGGAGCAGTATTATAGTAGTTATATTCTTGTACATAGGAGGCAGTATTATAGTAGTTATATTCTTGTGTATAGGAGGCAGTATTATAGTAGTTATATTCTTGTACATAGGAGCAGTATTATAGTAGTTATATTCTTGTACATAGGAGGCAGTATTATAGTAGTTATATTTTTGTACATAGGAGCAGTATTATAGTAGTTATATTCTTGTACATAGGAGGCAGTATTATAGTAGTTATATTCTTATACATAGGAGCAGTATTATAGTAGTTATATTCTTGTACATAGGAGGCAGTATTATAGTAGTTATATTCCTGTACATAGGAGCAGTATTATAGTAGTTATATTCTTGTACATAGGAGCAGTATTATAGTAGTTATAGTCTTGTACATAGGAGCAGTATTATAGTAGTTATATTCTTGTACATAGGAGCAGTATTATAGTAGTTATATTCTTGTACATAGGAGGCAGTATTATAGTAGTTATATTCTTATACATAGGAGCAGTATTATAGTAGTTATATTCTTGTACATAGGAGCAGTATTATAGTAGTTATATTCTTGTACATAGGAGCAGTATTATAGTAGTTATATTCTTGTACATAGGAGGCAGTATTATAGTAGTTATATCCTTGTACATAGGAGCAGTATTATAGTAGTTATATTCTTGTACATAGGAGGCAGTATTATAGTAGATATATTCTTGTACATAGGAGCAGTATTATAGTAGTTATATTCTTGTACATAGGAGGCAGTATTATAGTAGTTATATTCTTGTACATAGGAGCAGTATTATAGTAGTTATATTCCTGTACATAGGAGCAGTATTATAGTAGTTATATTCTTGTACATAGGAGCAGTATTATAGTAGTTATATTCTTGTACATAGGAGCAGTATTATAGTAGTTATATTCTTGTACATAGGAGCAGTATTATAGTAGTTATATTCTTGTACATAGGAGGCAGTATTATAGTAGTTATATTCTTGTACATAGGAGGCAGTATTATAGTAGTTATATTCTTGTACATAGGAGCAGTATTATAGTAATTATATTCTTGTACATAGGAGGCAGTATTATAGTAGTTATATTCTTGTACATAGGAGGCAGTATTATAGTAGTTATATTCCTGTACATAGGAGCAGTATTATAGTAGTTATATTCTTAACCATATTTCTTTTTATTGAGGTAAGAAAACAAGGCCACATGCCCACACAAGACATCAGTATCATAACATTAAGAGTCACAATAGTTATCCAGCATACAAGTCATGTGTAAACAATACCAGCGATTATCATCTTTATCAGAAATATACATCAAAAGAAAAGAAAGGGTAAGGGGGGAGACAATAGGGTAGGTAGGGGGAAAAAACCAGAGAAGGGAAGGGTTCCTGCTCTATCATGTGAAATTCCTGTGTGATTTCCATGGGGACCATAGCTTTAGGAAACAATGGCGAGAGTTTGTTTCCCAATGCGCCAGTTCCTCAAAGCGGTAGATATGATCTACCTTGTCCGTCCACATATCTAGATTTGGAGGGGAATCAGTTTTTCACAAAAGGGGAACCAGTAGTCTAGCTGCTGTGATCAGCATTGTAGGGAGGTTATTTTTGGCCGGGGTTATCGTGCTATTAGGGCACCACAGTAAGATAAGTTTGGCATCCAAGACGACTTTGGTTTTGCAAACGTTATTAATCATTGATTCTATCAATTTCCAAAACGGTTGAATCTTATGGCAGAACCACCAGATGTGTGATAATGAACCGGTTTCTATGCCACATCTCCAGCACACCTCGGGTACCTCAGGGTTAAGTTTGTGTAAGAATTCAGGAGTTTTGTACCATCTACTTAGTAGCTTAAAAGAATTCTCCTGAACTCTTACACAGCGACTAAAGCCGTGAGAATGAGCCAAAACAAAGGCTCTCTCTGGTTCCGTCAGGATCATGGAAAGCTCTCGCTCCCATGAAGTCACATAACCGAGCTCTGGTGGTAAGAAGGAAAGCATTTCTTTATACATCTGGGATAATGGCCTAAGGGGAAGCCTAGGAGCCAAGACTTTCTTCTCAAGCCAGGAGGGGGAGCTATTACTAGCAAAGGTTCCAACGCATAACTTGGTATCTCTCTTAAAATCTGCAAGGTGGAAAAAGGGAGCTGTCTTAATTTCGGGGCGGTCCATTATTAAATCCCATTGCAAACTACCATCTGGGAGAAGGACATCCCGCAGGAACAAGCCAGCGAGCCTAGACCAAATCCCGGAGGGGTTTGACACAAAAGGATGAATATAGCTCTGTAACAGTTTAAGAGGCATACAGGGGTTAGGGAAGCTAAACTGCTGGGATTTGACCATTTTAGACCATTCTACTAGCATTCCCTTCCAAACCGGGGATGAGGCGTAGTGATTGGCTGAGAAGGGCCTAACACCCCATAGAGTGAGCTGATCTTGGTTGGTGAGTAATACAGATTCTAGCCGTGAGTAAAGGGAGTTAGATTTGTGGGTCAGGGCAGCTACACATCTACATAACTGAACAGCAGTGTAATATGACTTTACATCAGGCATCCCAAAGCCTCCAAACTTCTTATCTCTTGTAAGGACAGAGTAGGCAATGCGTGGAGACTTGCCATTCCAGAGGAAGCGCGTGAACACTCGGCGGACCTCTGAGAAGTATGAGTTTGGCAACCATATGGGGATGGCTTGCAGCAAGTAAAGAAATTTGGGGAGAATGAAAGTTTTCAGATAGTTTTTCCTCCCTATCCATGAAACAAAAGGGAGTTTCAGATTCTGTAAGTGGGTGCGAACCTCTTGTAGGAGTGGGGCATAGTTAAGGGATGCTAGGTCCTGAATATTGGCCGAAACATGCGTTCCCAAAAACGTAATGTCCCTGGAGGCCCAGGCAAATGGGGTGGAGCGTTTTAGAGTATTGACTACAGATTGGGGGCAAGAGATATTAAGTGCCATGGATTTCCCATAATTTATTTTGAAGTTGGATACAAATCCAAAGTCCTCAAAAGTATTCAACAACTTGGGCAAGGCTTCTGCAGGGTTGGAGGTCATGACTAAAAGGTCATCCGCGAATGCTGCAGTAACATGGGTTTGTGAGCCAATCTGGAGGCCTCTAATAACAGGGTCTGATCTAATTTTACACAGAAGGGTTTCCATGACCAGTACAAATAGAGCCGGGGAGAGGGGGCACCCCTGTCTTGTCCCGTTGGTGATGTGAAATGGTGGGGATAATGCTCCATTGACTTTGACCATGGCAGAGGGGGCCGAATAAAGGGTGTTGACAGCACTAATAAACTGGTCCGGGAGGCCAAACTTCGTCAGGGTCCGCGACATAAAGAGCCAGCTGACCCTGTCGAAGGCTTTTTCCGCATCCGTGCTCACTAGAACTAAAGGCCTAGAGGATCTCTTGGCCCAATTCACTAGATGTAGAAGCCGCACCGTATTCTCCGACCCCTGTCTGCCATGGACAAAACCTACTTGTTCCTCATGCACAATGTCAGGAAGAACATCCTGAAGCCTGGTAGCCAGAATCTTCGCCCACCACTTCACATCATTATTAATCAATGATATTGGCCTATAGTTACTGCAGCATGTTGGATCCTTGTTTTCCTTATGGAGGACAGTAATGTGCGCCAATAAGGAATGAGGAGCGAGAGAACCCCCTGTCAGAAGGTAGTTGCACAAGTTCCTGAAACGTGGGATTAACACATCCTGAAAGGATTTATAGTATGCAATGGAAAATCCATCAGGACCGGGACTTTTACCCGATGGGATGGACATGAGGACCTTGTGGACCTCCGAATCTGAAATAGGCTTAGTCAGAAGGGAAGCTTTTGATGGGGATACAGAGGGAAGGTCTAGAGACTGCAAGAATTTATCAGTAGCCTCGGATAAATCTCCAGGGGTAGTCCCATTAGGGGATGGCAAATTATATAAGGCCTCATAGAAGGCACAAAACGCCTTGGCGACATCTGGGGTAGACTTATGTATTTTGCCCTTGGAGTCTTTAATAGAGGAAACAAAGGAGTCAGAGAACTGCTTCTTGGCAATTGCCGACATCAGTCTGTTTCCTCTATCCCCATGAGCATAGGCCTTGAATCGGGAACGTAGGACCAACTTTGCTGAGGTGACATTCAATAGATTTTTTAGCTTTGTTCTAGCTTCAGTTAATTCTGCTAGGGTGCTTATAGCACGAGATTCTTTGTGGGAAGATTCTAGACAGGTTATGTTCGCCAATAAGGCATCTAGCGCTAGTGTCCTTTGTTTTTTCACAAAAGCGCCTAAAGCTATAAGTTCCCCCCTTAGGACCACCTTATGGGATTCCCATAGTATAGAAGGAGAAGGAGGCGACTCTGGGGTATCATTAAGCACGAAAGATATTGAGGCCTTAAGTTTATCTGCATGTCCAGGGTCTAGAATCAGGGTATCATTGAGACGCCACAAGCGCTCCTTTCTCTGCGGTCCAGACAGGGAGAAGTTAACAATGACAGGGGCATGGTCGGACAATGTTATATTACCTATCCGGGCTCCAGAGACATTACGTATATGCGAACCAGACAGGAAAATATAATCCAATCTGTGGAAAGATAGTTTGGCATGTGAGTAAAAAGTATAATCTCGGCCATTGGGGTTCAGGGCCCGCCAGACATCTAATACTTTAAGTTTCCGAAGGGAAATTTTCAGTCTTTTCAGGAGCCTATAAGATACAGAAGGTCTGCCCGCCGAGGTGTCCACCGCTGGCTCCAGAGCAACATTGAAGTCGCCCCCCAATACTAATAAGCCCTCTGAGAAGGAGGATAACGCAGCAAGGGTCTGAACGAGTTATGGTACTTGGCCTTTATTGGGAGCGTATAAGTTAGCAAAGGTCACTGGAGATTCGCCCAGTAAACCCTTTACAAAAATGTATCTGCCCTCAGGGTCTGCTGAGATAGCTGCGTGTTTAAAGGGGAGGCATTTATGCACAGCTATACTAACCCCTCTACTGGCGGAGTCATGAGTACTATGATACCACTGGACAAATTTCTTAGGGGGAAGTTTAGGAATTTTGCCCGTTCTGAAATGGGTCTCTTGCAAAAAGGCCACCGAGACCTTATCTTTCAGAAGGAGAGATAGTGTTTGAGACCTTTTACATGGCTCGTTCAGCCCGTGCGCGTTTAGTGAGGCGACTATTATAGAAGACATTACTGCATCAGTCAGGTGAATAAAAGCATAGGATGTCCATGGAAGTATGGAAGAGCACACAGATGATATGAGCAGGAGAAGGGAAAGAAGGTAAGGGAAGTACAAAAGAACAAAAAAGTAATGAGAGAACATTAAACATGTCAAGCTGACAAGTGAATATCTCAAACATGACACCCGTCCGAGGAGGGGTTGGTACTCTACCTATCACCAGCCAAGACAGGGTTGGACTGGCGAGGGGGCAAGTAAAGCACCTGTGGTCTGAACAAAAGAGACCAAAAACAAAAAATGTGTCCAGCATCTTAATCCGTCCGGACATCACCCTGCAATGAGGAACAGAATACGTTGTCCTAGAGGTAGCGTCCCGTAACAACAGTGAGACGGCACAGATCCGTTTATGCATCATATGAGAACATTAAGCCCAAATAAGAGATAGGCCACAAAAATAAAACATTGAAAATGTAGAAAACATTGAAAATGTAGAAAACATTGAAAATGTGGAAAGGCCATGTCCGCCTTTAGTAACCCGTGTAACATGGAGGTGAGCAACAGTCATCTCCTGTTCTGGGGAGGTAGAAATATCAGCAAGGTATGCTTACGAGCACCGCTAATCAGGTGGGATCTCTGTCCATCCTGCCGCGTCCCGAACGATCCGACTTGCCCGCAGACGCTGTTTGCCAAGCGGTCACACGAGGTGGTATGGGGAGAGCGCCATCTTGGTCAGCCGGTAACCATGAGGGGATTTCCATCGGAGGAACGTCCAGGGATCACCAGACAGAATCCAGGTCAGCAGGTGAACGCACGGTGAGTAGCTTACCATTCCTGGAAATCGCCAACCCAAAGGGGTATAATCAGCGTAATGGGGTCGAGGTTTTCCTCAGGATATCCAGGAGAGGCCTGAGAAGGCGCCGCTTGGCCAAGGTGGATGGCGCGATGTCCTGGAACATCTGGATCGGGGTATTTTCGTACTCCAGTACCTCCATTTCTCTTTGGCTTTAAAGGATGGCTGCGGTATCAACGTAGCTCAATAAGCCACAGATTACATCACGTGGCGGTTCTTGCGGTTTAGGCCTGGGGCGTAATGCCCTGTGTATGCGCTCCACCACGATTCCGCCGCTCTGTCAGGATCAAGCAGTTTAGAGAACAATTCTCGCGCCACTGTCGGTAAGGCCTCCGCTGCAAACGACTCAGGTAGGCCGCGGATGCGGATATTGCGCCGGCGGCTACGATTTTCTTGATCTTCCAACTTCAGGAAGGCATCGTTTAGTAAGGCCTTGTGAGACGCCAACACCTCCGACGCTTTACCTTCATAGGTCATAATGGCCTCCTGAGTGCCTTCTAACGCCACCACCCTCTGCCCAAGATGCTTCATGTCGTCCTTGATATCAGACAGGTCTTGTTTCAAAGGCGAGAGGGCAGATTCAAGGACCCGGCGCAGGGTTCGTTCAGAGAGAGGTGGGTCTCTGGGTCTCTTATCCGAGACATCGGAGCCGCTGCCTGCATCTGATAAGTCCCCGGCGTCAGAGTCTTGTGCAGCAGACGTCGCCATATTGGGGTTTTTCTGCGCGGTAAACCTCAACGTTTTCCGAAGAAACTTCTCCATCTCAGGCTGTTTGGAGCGCAGTGGGGTGGACTCTGAGCTTCCTCTGTTCTTTTCTCTGCCAGGTTTCCCCATAATCAAGCAAATTATAGGCTTATATAGGGCAAATGAGCCGGAATGCTGGAGGAGCTCAAGCTCGTGCGGCCATTCAGCAGCGTGGCTCGGCTCCGCCCCCCCTATAGTAGTTATATTCTTGTACATAGGAGCAGTATTATAGTAGTTATATTCTTGTACATAGAAGGCAGTATTATAGTAGTTATATTCTTGTACATAGGAGCAGTGTTATAGCAGTTATATTCTTGTACATAGGAGCAGTATTATAGTAGTTATATTCTTGTACATAGGAGCAGTATTATAGTAGTTATATTCTTGTACATAGGAGGCAGTATTATAGTAGTTATATTCTTGTACATAGGAGCAGTATTATAGTAGTTATATTCTTGTACATAGGATGCAGTATTATAGTAGTTATATTCTTGTATATAGGAGGTATTATTATAGTAGTTATATTCATGTACATAGGAGCAGTATTATAGTAGTTATATTCTTGTACATAGGAGCAGTATTATAGTAGTTATATTCTTGTACATAGGAGCAGTATTATAGTAGTTATATTCTTGTACATAGGAGCAGTATTATAGTAGTTATATTCTTGTACATAGGAGGCAGTATTATAGTAGTTATATTCTTTGAAAATTCTCTTTTTATTGAAAAGTATATTGAAAATACATACTACAACATTATGCAGTGACATATACAAAGTGGTTGATATCGTACATTGCTTTGAGTATACATAACAGCTTGAAGGACTGTAGATATGGACCTAAACAGAATTCCGTATATAAATAACGGGACAATACTAATTTCCCATTTTTCACATATAGACAGAATAATCATATCCCATTATACAAGTATTATGCAAAGGTTACAGATGCATCTTACCAGTATATAAAGGTCTTGTAGTATGACTGGTGAACATAATGACGCAGAAATAGAGGAAAAAGGGGAGGGGAAGGATATGGGGATAGGGACAAGGAATAGGGGGGAGGGAAGGATAAAGAGGAATAACCAAAAACAACAATCCATCCATGACACTCGTTCGTATGCAGCATATTAGATATCTAAAGTGCATATTGAATGTATTCATATTCACAGGTATTATTTTGTCAGTGACTCAGACATGGTCCAGAACGCGTACCATTAATGCGCATATATACCCTCTACCCGTGAGCTCATAATGTACCACTACTAGCAGACCCGTGTGCCGTCTGACTATTCGGAGGGTCATCCCTAAACATGAGCCAGGGTGTCCAAAGCTTCACATATTTATTGTGATTCCTGTCCTCCCAACTCGCCAGTTCCTCCATACGACAGATATGGTCCACCTTGTTCAGCCATGCCTCCACAGTGGGGGGTTCTGTACTCAACCAGTGCTGCGGGATGAGCAGCCTTGCCGCCTGGAGTAATTGGGTGGTTAAGCATCTTTTTGAGGGAGAGAAAGAGGGAGTCGGGAGCCACAGGAGCACAAGAGTAGGGGGCACTTCCACAACTACATGTGTTATTTTCTGAATAGTGGATAAGACACCTTCCCAGAATGGACGGATCCTAGGACAAGACCAGAAGATGTGAGACAGAGTACCTGTATCTCCAGACACCTCCAGCATTTATCGTCCTGTCTCATACCCCTGATAAACATCTGCTTTGGAGTCATATACCACTGGGTGAGGACTTTGTATGTGTGTTCCTGTATCCTGGTACACCTTGAGAAACCGTGGGAGTGCGCATGTATCCTCATAATGTCAGTCTCATTCAGTTCCACCTCAAGTTCAGCAGCCCAATGCCTCAGGTATTGCGGTGTTCCAGGGGAGCGGGGAGTAACCAAAGCCAAGTAACACAGAGAGTCAGTTTACGTGGGATGGACTCAAATGTTAAAAGTTTCTCAAACCAAGACTGTGTAGGTTTATGTCTATTACTCTCTATTAGTGGTCTGGATACTGAGTTAAGTTCAATCAGTTCTAGAAAATTACACTTTTTTATAAGGTTGTGTAGTGGGTGTTGATCAGATAAGTCCCCGAGGTCGCCCCCAGGAATTCCTCTGTTGTGAACTTGCGTAGTTTATGCCAGGTCGTTGCTATTTGTTTGGTATTCGGTCGTATAGTGAAAGGAAGAAGATCCGCTGGCATAGATGGAGAGGGGTTATTTAGGAGGTTAAGTTTGCCATTTAACTGTTGAATTACTGAGGCGGTTCCCCTAAGCAGAACTTGCGACCTAAGATTAGAAGTAGTAAGACCCCAGAGGCCCGCCCTCTGGACAGATGAAAGTTGGGCAAGTTCTAAGTCGCATCCCCAAGTCTGGTATTTAGTGGCATGTAGCTGAATCCATCTTTTTAAATGAATCGCCTGATAGTATAGGTGTGCGTCTGGTAACCCAAACCCCCCCGTGCTCCTCCCCTGTATCAGCCTGCTATGGGCCAATCTAGCGGATTTCCCACCCCAAAGGAACGTTCTAAATAACCTCCTGACCTGACAAAAGAAGGACATAGGGATAAAAACGGGCAACATTTGCATCACATACAGGAGCCTGGGCATGATGAAGGCCTTCAGAAGGTTCTTTCTACCCATCCAAGAGACATATGGGATTTTAAGCGAGTGAAGCTGCTTCTGTACATCATTTAAGAGGGGTTTAAAGTTCAAACTGAAAGTTTGGTCCAAATCTGCTGGTAATTTAATTCCTAAGTAGGAAAGATGAGAACCCTGCCAGATAAACGGGGTTGTGCCTTTTAAAGAGGAAATCATTTTGCTTGGCGCTGAGACGTTCATCGCCTCTGACTTTGTATAATTAACTTTAAAGTTAGAGATCCTCCCATATAATTCGAAAAGGGATAGAAGATGCGGAAAGGCCTCGACAGGGTTTGTGAGCATAACCAGTAGGTCATCCGCATAAGCGGCATTTATAAATTCTACAGAACTATCCCTAATTTTGAGACCCTTTATACCGGGGTGTTCTCTTATAGCTTGCAGTAATGTCTCCATTACCATGACGTACAGTGTAGGTGACAGAGGACAGCCTGACGAGTCCCGTTTGTAATCGGGAACGATTGGGATAATGTACCATTTACCCTTATACGTGCACTAGGTTCATGGTAGAGGGACATGATGGCAGTTTGGAATTGCTCTGGAATGCCAAGTTTATGTAGGGTTTTCCTCATGTAGCTCCAGCTCACTGTCAAAGGCCTTTTCCGCATCCACACCCAAAAGGACCAGTGAGGCCTTCTCTTTCTTAGCTAATTGCATTGCTGAGAGAACCCTACAGGAGTTTTGATTTCCCTCTCGTCCAGGCACAAACCCGGCTTGGTCCGGGTGAATTAGTTTCGGCAGAAGGGGAGCAAGGCGGGAAGCCAGCAACTTTGCCCATACTTTAACGTCTACGTTGAGAAGCGATATCGGCCTATAACTGCCGCATTGGTTAGGATCTTTACCTGCTTTTGGGAGAATTGTGACCGTCGCTTCCAGGGATTGCCTATGGAGAACAGAACCATTTAATAGGGAATTACACCAAGTGGCCATACGAGGGGTTAGGACAGATGATAATTTTTTATAATACCCCACAGAAAACCCATCAGGTCCAGGGCATTTCCCCATTGGCATGGAGCTCAGAATATTTGATATTTCCTCTATTGTGACTGGGGCAAGGAGTTGTTCCCTATCTTTGGTCTCCAGTTTGGGCAGATTGAGGTTCCCCAAGAACTTGTCAGCAGCCTCTTCTATATTAGCTTCTGTGTCGTCATCTGGGCATTTGAGCCCATAAAGCTGACTATAGAACTTATGGAATTCTTTCGCAATATCTGAAGTTTTATGTAATAGCCTGCCATCTTTATCTTTAATTCCAGCTATATAGGAAGCATCTTTTTTCTGCTTAAGGAGCGAAGCCATAAGCCTCGTCCCTTTGTCTCCATGAGCATAGAAACGGAACTGGGCATACTGGTAAGATTTGGCCTGGTGATAGTTAAGGTGATCTTTTAATTTTTTCCTAGTTAGTGTTAGTTCTTGTTGGGCCTCTATAGTTCTGGATTTTTTGTGCAGAGATTCTAGAGCTGAGATCTTCTCTAGTAATGTATGAAATGTTTTTTGTCTTTCCTTCTTTTTCCGACTACCCAGGGCAATCAGCTCCCCTCTGATGACCGCTTTATGCGTCTCCCAGACAGTCGTGACAGAGACGTCATCCGTGGTGTTCTCCCTAAAGAAGTGTTGTAATTTAGCTTCTATGTCTCTCATTCCCTCCACATCATCCAGCAGAGTCTCATTTAACCTCCATTGTCGAGATTGCTGAGGTAATTCAGAGAACACCACGGATGTCGTGACAGGAGCGTGATCTGATACTGTCATAGGATCAATGGTGGAGTTACTCACCAGTTCAGCGTGAGCGTCAGAGATGAAAATATAGTCTAGTCTGGAATAGACCTTGTGCGCGGCTGAGAAGAACGTGTAATCTAAGTCAGTGGGATGAGTCAGGCGCCAAGTGTCCAGTAAATGGGCCCCTGCTAGATGCTTATTAATCCTGCCAATAGCCGCTTGAGTCAACTGTGAGGAATGATCTGAAGCGTCTACTAGTGGGTTTAGGGCCACATTAAGATCCCCCCCTATTAAACAAATGCCCTCTGCAAAGGAAGTAAATTTAGTCAATGTAGTCTTCAACCATAGGCCCTGACCCCGGTTAGGACTGTATAGACTTGCCAGTGTTACCAGCACGGTCCCAATTTTACCTTTTACGAACATAAAGCGTCCCTCTGGGTCAGTCAAGGATGAGATAAGGGAGAAGGGAACCCTCCTGGATATGGCAATCCCCGCGCCCCTGGAAGCCTTGGCATGAGAGCTGATGAACCACTGATTAAAGTAGGACTGGGAGAGTTTAGGAACATGGCCGAGCTTAAGGTGCAGCTCTTGGAAAAAACAGACATCGTGCGTCTCTTCTTTAGAAGTCTGATCACCTGTGAGCGCTTTTGGGGGGTATTAAAACCCCGTACATTGAATGTAGTGCAGTTAACTGCAGCCATCAGTGTATGATATACACATGTGCGTGCATATAATAACATACGTGAGCATGGACAGGGAAACAGGGGGAACAAACAGGGGAACGCCTTGTCTGGACAAGGTCCTTTGATCCCTTTAGCCAGAATTTTGTTAATAAAAGCAAAATATGTAATCCTGCAAGCAAAAGGGCGTCAAAGGAAATAAGAGAACTCCGTGCGGGAGCACAGGAACCACCGGTGACAAGGTGGGAGCAGGCCGACATAGTGTCAGACAGTACTGCTCCTGGCCACAAATCAGGGGTCCCCACCCCCACAAAGTGTGCTGATTAGTATGCATGTGTGAACATAGCCACTCCTATAACTGCCTGACAGAATCTGGCTATACATATCAGGGAATCCAGTATACTGTGTGCACCTACTAACTGACAACCTGAGAGAATGCATTACTTATATAACCTCTATGGTAGTCGCCCATAACAACATGAAGTGAATGCAGCTTCCACCCTCCACATAGGGAGCAATGACGTCCTCCATCATAAATGTGCTCCTATAACATATTGAACATTAACTGAGGAGCTTGCAATCTAACAGCCCACATACGACCTGTGGAGAATGTTCAGGTGATTCTTTGCTTTGCTCCTTTTCTTGATGGCACCTTCGACCATCTGGAACTATCAGGGAGTTCTGGGAGCGGGACGCCAGTGTCCGCCGAGGGCAGCCATGATGGGATATCTTGTGGCGTGGTGTTGAGCAGCTCCCACGCTGCCGGCAGATCACTGGGGGTCCGGATCGTGCACCTCTTTCCTTCCCTGGAAAATGTGAGGCCAAATGGAAAAAGCCACTTAAAGGGGATCCTTCTCTGGCGCAGAATCTCGGTGACAGGGCGCAGGATTCTTCTTTTATTCAGGGTTGAAGGCGCGAGATCCTGGAATAGCAGAATCTTGGCTCCATCATGCTTTAGATCTCCCTTCTCCCTGGCCGCTTTAAAAATCGCAGCGGTATCTACGTACCGCAAGAGACCGCAGACCACATCACGAGGGGGTTCTCCCTCCCTGGGTTTAGGCCGCAGAGAGCGATGGATGCGCTCGATTGTGACTGCAGATGCACCTTCAGGGCCCAGCAGGGATGTGAAAATGGCTGCCGCTGCTGCAGGAAGCTCCTCATGTGACACTGCTTCTGGCAAGCCTCTGAAGCGCACGTTTTTGCGCCTGCTTCTATTTTCCTGATCTTCAATCAGGGCATATGCATGATCCAGGAAGACAGGTAAGCAGAGCTGTTATCTCCAATCGCACGGGTGTAATTCAGGATGGCCCCCTGTGTATCTTCAAGCCTCTCCACCCTATGGCCGATGTGCTTAATGTCCTCCTTTATCTCAGTGAGCTCCTGCATCACCGGCCGTATCACTGACAGGAGGGCCTGCTGCAAGAACCGCTTTGAGATAGGTTCAGCAGCTTCAGCCTGCGACCCCTGGGAGCTCTCAGTAGCCGGGCTGTCTGCTCTCTCAGCCTCCTCCATGCTGTCATCAGGGTCAGGAGGGGCCATCTTAGGTCTCTCTGTTACTGGAGCTGCAGGCCGCTTGTTAAGGTATTTCTCCATCTCAGAGGGACCCCGATCTTGCTTGAGGGGTTCAGGTCTTTCTTTGGGCAGGTATTTGCCGATTTTCCCCATATTTGTGCAGTTAAGAAGCGAAATAAACCACTTTGTGAGGCAAAGAAGAGGAGAGCTCTCCTCACATGCAGCGGTCAGGAAGCCGGTCAAGCTCCGCCCCCTATAGTAGTTATATTATTGTACATAGGAGCAGTATTATAGTAGTTATATTCTTGTACATAGGAGCAGTATTATAGTAGTTATATTGTACATAGGAGCAGTATTATAGTAGTTATATTCTTGTACATAGGAGCAGTATTATAGTAGTTATATTCTTGTACATAGGAGCAGTATTATAGCAGTTATATTCTTGTACATAGGAGCAGTATTATAGTAGTTATATTCTTGTACATAGGAGCAGTATTATAGTAGTTATATTCTTGTACATAGGAGCAGTATTATAGTAGTTATATTCTTGTACATAGGAGCAGTATTATAGTAGTTATACTCTTGTACATAGGAGCAGTATTATAGTAGTTATATTCTTGTACATAGGAGCAGTATTATAGCAGTTATATTCTTGTACATAGGAGCAGTATTATAGTAGTTATATTCTTGTACATAGGAGCAGTATTATAGTAGTTATATTCTTGTACATAGGAGGCAGTATTATAGTAGTTATACTCTTGTACATAGGAGCAGTATTATAGTAGTTATATTCTTGTACATAGGAGCAGTATTATAGCAGTTATATTCTTGTACATAGGAGCAGTATTATAGTAGTTATATTCTTGTACATAGGAGCAGTATTATAGTAGTTATATTCTTGTACATAGGAGGCAGTATTATAGTAGTTATATTCTTGTACATAGGAGGCAGTATTATAGTAGTTATATTCTTGTACATAGGAGGCAGTATTATAGTAGTTATATTCTTGTACATAGGAGCAGTATTATAGTAGTTATATTCTTGTACATAGGAGCAGTATTATAGTAGTTATATTCTTGTACATAGGAGGCAGTATTATAGTAGTTATATTCTTGTACATAGGAGCAGTATTATAGTAGTTATATTCTGTACATAGGAGCAGTATTATAGTAGTTATATTCTTGTACATAGGAGCAGTATTATAGCAGTTATATTCTTGTACATAGGAGCAGTATTATAGTAGTTATATTCCTGTACATAGGAGCAGTATTATAGTAGTTATATTCTTGTACATAGGAGCAGTATTATAGTAGTTATATTCTTGTACATAGGAGCAGTATTATAGTAGTTATATTCTTGTACATAGGAGCAGTATTTAATTATATTCTTGTATATAGGAGGCAGTATTACAGTAGTTATATTCTTGTACATAGGAGGCAGTATTATAGTAGTTATATTCTTGCACATAGGAGGCAGTATTATAGTAGTTATATTCTTCTACATAGGAGCAGTATTATAGTAGTTATATTCTTGTACATAGGAGGCAGTATTATAGTAGTTATATTCTTGTACATAGGAGGCAGTATTATAGCAGTTATATTCTTGTACATAGGAGGCAGTATTATAGCAGTTATATTCTTGTACATAGGAGGCAGTATTATAGTAGTTATATTCTTGTACATAGGAGCAGTATTATAGTAGTTATGTTCTTGTACATACGAGGCAGTATTATAGCAGTTATATTCTTGTACATAGGAGCAGTATTATAGTAGTTATATACTTGTACATAGGAGCAGTATTATAGTAGTTATATTCTTGTACATAGGAGCAGTATTATAGCAGTTATATTCTTGTACATAGGAGCAGTATTATAGTAGTTATATTCTTGTACATAGGAGCAGTATTATAGCAGTTATATTCTTGTACATAGGAGCAGTATTATAGTAGTTATATTCTTGTACATAGGAGCAGTATTATAGTAGTTATATTCTTGTACATAGGAGCAGTATTATAGTAGTTATATTCTTGTACATAGGAGCAGTATTAGTAGTTATATTCTTGTACATAGGAGCAGTATTATAGTAGTTATATTCTTGTACATAGGAGCAGTATTATAGTAGTTATATTCTTGTACATAGGAGCAGTATTATAGTAGTTATATTCTTGTACATAGGAGGCAGTATTATAGCAGTTATATTCTTGTACATAGGAGCAGTATTATAGTAGTTATATTCTTATACATAGGAGCAGTATTATAGTAGTTATATTCTTGTACATAGGAGCAGTATTATAGCAGTTATATTCTTATACATAGGAGCAGTATTATAGTAGTTATATTCTTGTATATAGGAGCAGTATTATAGTAGTTATATTCTTGTACATAGGAGGCAGTATTATAGTAGTTATATTCTTGTACATAGGAGGCAGTATTATAGTAGTTATATTCATGTACATAGGAGGCAGTATTATAGTAGTTATATTCTTGTACATAGGAGCAGTATTATAGTAGTTATATTCTTGTACATAGGAGCAGTATTATAGTAGTTATATTCTTGTACATAGGAGCAGTATTATAGTAGTTATATTCTTGTACATAAGAGGCAGTATTATAGTAGTTATATTCTTGTACATAGGAGGCAGTATTATAGCAGTTATATTCTTGTACATAGGAGCAGTATTATAGTAGTTATATTCCTGTACACAGGAGCAGTATTATAGTAATTATATTCTTGTACATAGGAGGCAGTATTATAGTAGTTATATTCTTGTACATAGGAGCAGTATTATAGTAGTTATATTCTTGTACATAGGAGCAGTATTATAGTAGTTATATTCTTGTACATAGGAGGCAGTATTATAGTAGTTATATTCTTGTACATAGGAGGCAGTATTATAGTAGTTATATTCCTGTACATAGGAGCAGTATTATAGTAGTTATATTCTTAACCAAATCTCTTTTTATTGAGACAGCAAATAGTTAGAAAGTGCAACAGTACAGCATACGCCATACGCAGATGGCGTCAAATTAGTGCAATCATATATAACCGCAGCCAAATAAATGAGGGGGGGGGGTAATAAACCAAAATAGACATACAAGACATCGGATAGAGATAACGAAAACACAAACAAGAAGAGGGGAGGAAAAAGGGGGGGGGGATGGGAAGGGAAGGGGGTAGGTACAATGATGGCAGTATCAGTCAGACCACTATAAGGTTGTTCAAGGCGTTAGGTGACGATATGCTTTCCAGGGGCTCCATATCTCTAGGAAACGAGGGCGAGTGTGAGATTCCCAGTGAGCCAGCTCTTCAAAGCGACATATCTGATCCACTTTCTCCTGCCACATCAGCAGCGTAGGCGCAGAATCGTTCTTCCACAGCGAAGGGATTAGCAGACGGGCAGCAGTTAGAAGTAATGTTGGTAGGTTGTTCTTAGAGGGAGTAAGGGACACATTGGGGCACCAAAGCAGAACTAATTGTGCATGTAGACTTATATGTGAGTCACAGATGTGCCTGATTAAGCTCTCAATCTGTGTCCAAAAGGGACGGATTAGACTGCAGGACCACCATATGTGAGAAAGCGACCCCTTCTCTGTTCCACACCTCCAGCACCGATCGGGTATTTCCTGATTGAGATTATGAAGGAACTCAGGCGTTTTGTACCAACGTGTGAGTAGCTTAAAGGAGTTTTCTGTATTTTGATACAACGACTGAATCATGAGAATTGGAAAGGGATAAATGCCTTTTCAGGTTCTAGAGTGGTGACACGAGAGCTCCTTTTCCCAGGCAGTTTGAAAGGACAGTGCCGGGGGTGTGGAAGAGAGATGTTCCTTGTAGAGAAGTCGACAAAGGCTTCTTCGGGGGGACCGGCATAACTATTCTTTTTTCTAGCCATGTGGGTTCCTTCGAGCAGAAGGGAGGGAGTTTCAGGTTCGCCGTTCTTTGCGAAAGGCCGCAAAGAGCCAGGAAGGATTGCTTTTGAACCTCAGGTAAGGCCCAAATTGTGTCCCATGCCAAGTCCCAGCCGCAGATACAATGTCCTGCAGTTTGTGGTTAGACAATTGACGCCAGACCCCGGTAGAGTAGTGGATTCAGGGTGAGCTAAGTTTTGTAGTAGGTGCAGAGGGAGTGTGGGATTGGGGAATCTAAGATCTCTGGATCTGTATAATTTAGCCCACTCAACGAGCATGCCCTTCCAAATGGGGGAGGCAAAGGAATGTGAGGGCGTGCAGTTACGGAACCCCATAGGTCGAGGGTGTCCTTATATGTAACCTAGGCCACGCTCTAGAGCTGTGCACAGGTTTGGGGAGCTTCGCGAAGGAGAGAGAAGCACCTATTCAGGTGTGTTGCAGTGTAATACATGTGGACATCGGGAAGGTCGAAGCCACAAAACCTCTTTTCCCTCGTCAACGTGGAGTAAGCTATCCTAGATGGTTTATTCGTCCAGAGGAAAAGGGGAAATTCTCTACGTAGTTCTCTAAAGTACGAAAGGGGAGCCATATGGGTAATGTCTGCAGCAAGGTATAGGAGTTTGGGAACAATGAAGGTCTTGAGATAATTCTTCCTGCCTATCCATGATATGAAGGAAGTTTTACTGACTGTAGATGGGATGTAATTGAATTAAGCATAGGGGTGTAGTTAAGGCTGAAAAGGTCGTTCAGGTTAGCAGAGATGTGAATCCCCAAAAATGTGATGTTCCCGTGCAGCCCAGGTGAAGGGGGTGGAGCGTTTAAGCGACGCAACAAGAGCGGGTTTACAGGTGACATTCAGGGCAAGGGATTTGCTATAGTTTATTTTGAAATTGGAGACCCAACAAATCTTCAAAATAGAGTGCAACCGGGGGAAGGATTTTCTCCGGGTTGGTGGTCATAATAAGGAGATCGTCTGCAAACGCAGCCGTAAGGTGGGTGTGGAAGCTTTCTGGAGACCTTCAATATCGGGATTTGCCTGATTTTGCCAGGAGAGTTTCCATGACTATCACGAATAGCGAGGGGGAGAGAGGGCAACCCTGCCGAGTGCCATTAGTAATGGCAATGGCAGGTGAAAGAGTGCCGTTGACTTTGACCCTGGCAGAGGGGGCGAGTATAGGGAGAGAATAGCTGAAATAAGTTGATCAGGAAAGCCAAATTTTGACAAAAGCCAGTGAATATACTGCCAGCTCACTCTGTCAAAAGCCTTCTCTGCATCAGTGCTCAACAGAGCTAGAGGAGTTGAAGTAGTCCGTGCCCAGTTCATAAGATGAAGAGGCGAACGGTATTCTCATTGCCCTGTCTGCAGAGACAAGCCAACTTGTTCCTTGTGGATAACATCCGGGAGAACTTTTTGAATCCGTTGAGCCAGGATCTTAGCCCACCATTTAATGTCCGTATTAAGTAGGGAGATAGGGCGGTAGCTACCACATTGCAACGGGTCTTTATTCTCCTTATGAATAATGGTGATATGGGCTGTGAGTGATTGGGGAGGAAGGTGGCCACCCTCCAGGAGATAATTACATAAAGAGCTAATTGAGGGGACTAGAACAGATTAAAAGTTTTATAATAGGAGATGGTGAAACCATCAGGGCCAGGCTACGTCCGGAGAGAATAGTGGCTAGGACTTTCAGGACTTCTGGGCCAGAGATAGGAGCCACTAGTTGGGAGGACTGGTCTGGGGATATGGAGGAAGCTGAAGGGAGGAGAGGAACTATTCGAGGCCTCCGCGATGGTGCAGGGAGATGATCAGGAGGGGCCGGGAGGTTGTATAGGTCTTCATAAAAAGCACAGAATGCTTTGGCTATGTCAGGGGTGGATTTAAGATGATTGCCCGCAGTGTCTTTAATTGCCGGGATGAAGGAATCAGAAATTGTTGTTTAGTTAGTGCCGCCATAAGCTTGTTCCCTCTGTCACCGTGTGCATATGACTTAAAGCGCGCACGTAGGAGCAACTTAGCCGAAGTAATGTTTAACATATCTTTTAGTTGAGATCGCGCGACCGAAAGCTCCTCCGCGAGGCTTATCGCTTGGGATTGCTTATGGCTGAGCTCGAGAGTAGCGATACGGGATAGGAGGGTAGACATGGCCTGGGCTTTTTGTTTTTTAATATGGGAGCCGAGAGCGATAAGCTCTCCACGGATCACAGCCTTGTGGGTTTCCCAGATTATAGCAGGTGAGGCGAGGGGAGGGACCTGCGGTTGTTAGTACTGAAAAACTCATGGAGGGAGGTGGCTATTTTCTCAGATGACACCTGGTCCTGGATGATGGTTTCATTAAGACGCCAGTTCCGTTCCCGTGTAGGGAGGGCGGACAGCGATACCGTCAGGAAGACGGGGGCATGGTCCGACAACGTGATGCTGCCTATTCAGGTGTTTACAATTTGTTTGACATGTTCAGAGGAGAGAAGACATAGTCTAACCTGTGGTGTGAGGACTTGGATGGGAGTAGAATGAGTAGTCACGACCAGTAGGGTTCAGGGTACGCCAGGTGTCAATAACACCCTAATTTACGTAGAGCCACCCTCAGGCGTCTAAGACGGACATGAGTGATAGCCGATCTCCCCGAGGAGGAGTCCAGTAGTGGGTCTAGAGTTACATTAAAATCTCCCCCTAGTATTACCATACCCTGTTTGAATGCAGCAAGCGCCGAGAGGGTCTGAACCAGCCATGCAACTTGTCCCCTATTAGGCGCGTAAATATTGGCCAGTGTAACCGGTGTGCCTGCTATAGAGCCCTTCACAAATAAGTACCAGCCATCAGGATCCGAGGAGGAGGCTGTAACCGCAAAGGGCACCCTGCTTGTGAATGGCAATACTGACCACATAGAAACATAGAAACATAGAATGTGTCGGCAGATAAGAAACCATTCGGCCCATCTAGTCTGCCCAATATACTGAATACTATGGATAGCCCCCGGCCCTATCTTATATGAAGGATGGCCTTATGCCTATCCCATGCATGCTTAAACCCCTTCACTGTATTTGCAGCTACCACTTCTGCAGGAAGGCTATTCCATGCAATCCACTACTCTCTCAGTAAAGTAATACTTCCTTATATTACTTTTAAACCTTTGCCCCTCTAATTTAAAAACTGTGTCCTCTTGTGGTAGTTTTTCTTCTTTTAAATATGCTCTCTTCCTTTACCGAGTTGATTCCCTTTATGTATTTAAAAGTTTCTATCATATCCCCTCTGTCTCTTCTTTCTTCCAAGCTATACATATTAAGGTCCTTTAACCTTTCCTGGTAAGTTTTATCCTGCAATCCATGTACTAGTTTAGTAGCTCTTCTATGAACTCTCTCTAGAGTATCTATATCCTTCTGGAGATATGGCCTCCAGTACTGCGCACAATACTCAAGTGAGGTCTCACCAGTGTTCTGTACAGCGGCATAAGCACTTCACTCTTTCTACTGCTTATACCTCTCCCTATACATCCAAGCATTCTGCTGGCATTTCGTGCTGCTCTATTACATTGTCTTCCCACCTTTAAGTCTTCTGAAATAATTACTCCTAAATCCCTTTCCTCAGATACTGAGGTCAGGACTGTGTCAAATATTCTATATTCTGCCCTTGGGTTTTTACGCCCCAGGTGCATTATCTTGCACTTATCCACATTAAATTTCAGTTTCCAGAGTTCTGACCATTCTTCTAGTTTTCCTAAATCCTTTTCCATTTGGCGTTTCCCTCCAGGAACATCAACCCTGTTACATATCTTTGTGTCATCAGCAAAAAGACAAACCTTACCAGCGAGGCCTTTTGCAATATCACTTATGAAGATATTAAACAAAATTGGTCCCAGTACAGATCCCTGTGGAACCCCACTGGTAACATTACCTTGTTTTGAATGTTCTCCATTGACTACAACCCTCTGTTGTCTGTCACTCAGCCACTGCCTAATCCACTCAACAATATGGGAGTCCATGCTCAATGACTGCAGTTTATTGATAAGTCTTCTATGTGGGACAGTGTCAAAAGCCTTACTAAAATCTAGATATGCGATGTCTACTGCACCTCCACCGTCTATTATTTTATTCACCCAGTCAAAAAAATCTATAAGATTTGTTTGACATGATCTCCCTGAAGTAAACCCATGTTGTTTTTCATCTTGCAATCCATGGGATTTTAGATGTTCCACAATCCTATCCTTTAATAGGGTTTCCATTAATTTGCCTACTATTGATGTCAGACTCACTGGTCTATAGTTGCTCGATTCCTCCCTACTACCTTTCTTGTGAATGGGCACGACATTTGCCAATTTCCAATCTTCCGGGACGACTCCTGTTACTAATGATTGGTTAAATAAATCTGTTAACGGTTTTGCCAGCTCACCACTAAGCTCTTTTAATAATTTTGGGTGTATCTCATCAGGCCCCTGTGACTTATCTGTCTTCACCTTAGACAGCAAACTTAGAACATCTTCCTCTGTAAAGATACATGCATCAAACGATTTAATAGTCATTCTTTCTAGTGGAGGTCCTTCTCCTTTTTCTTTTGTAAAAACTGAACAGAAGTATTCATTAAGGCAGTCGGCTAGCCCTTTATTCTCTTCTACATACCTTCCGTCCTTTGTTTTTAATTTAGTTATTCCTTGTTTTAATTTCCTTTTTTCATTTATATATCTGAAGAATGTCTTATCCCCTTTTTTCATAGACTGAGCTAGTTTTTCTTCTGCCTGCGCTTTAGAAGTTCTTATAACTTGCTTGGCCTCTCTCTGCCTAATCTTGTAGATTTCCTTATCTTCATTGCTCTGGGTTTTTTATAATTACAAAATGCTAGCTTTTTATTTTTAATGATTTGGGCCACTTCTGCTGAGTACCACATTGGTCTCCTCCTTTTTTTGCTTTTACTGACAAGTCTAATGCAATTTTCTGTTGCCTTCAATAATGCACCTTTTAAGTAGTCCCATTTCTCCTGGACTCCATGTAATCCATTCCAGTCTGATAAGGACTCATTTATGACTAATTTCATTTTTGAAAAGTCTGTTTTTCTAAAATCTAAAACTTTTGTTTTTGTGTGGTGGGACTCTTTCACAGTTCTTATATTAAACCACACTGACTGGTGATCACTAGATCCCAAGGTTTCGCCTACAATCACATCATATACCGAATCCCCGTTTGTGAATACCAAATCCAAAATGGCCTCCCTCCGGGTTGGCTCCTCAACCACTTGTTGTAGAGATAACCCCAGTAGGGAATTTAGAATATCTGTACTCCTGGTAGAACTTGCTATTTTGGTTTTCCAGTTTATATCTGGAAGATTGAAATCTCCCATAATGATAACTTCTCCTTTCATTGTCATTTTAGCTATTTCTTCAACTAGTAGATCATCTAGTTCTTTAACTTGACCAGGTGGTCTATATATCACACCTACACGAGTTACTGCATGGTTAGCAAACTGCAACGTAACCCAAACTGACTCTATGTTGGCCTCACCAACTTGTATTAGGTTAGATTTAATGCTATCTTTCACATACAGGGCCACTCCTCCTCCTTTCTTGCCTTCTCTGTCTCTTCTGTATAAAGAGTACCCTGGTATGGTTATGTCCCAGTCATTTCTTTCATTAAACCATGTCTCCGTAACAGCCACTAAATCTACATTCTCAGATGCCATTATTGACCCAAGTTCATTGATTTTTTTACCTAAACTGCGAGCATTTGTAGACAGGACTCTGAGCTTATCATTTCTTAACCTCTGTGCTTCTGACCTGTTCTGGCCTTGTTTCGGGGGGCAATTGGACTCTTTTATTTTCACTCTTTTGCCCCCCCTTCCTAGTTTAAATACTCTTTCGCAAATTCTTGGAGCTGTTCACTAAGTACATTTGTTCCTTTGAGAGAAAGATGCAAACCATCTTTTTTGTACAGTTCCTTTCTATTCCAAGTAGAGCTATCATGAGAAACAAAGCCAAATCCTTGCTCTTGACACCATTTACCAAGCCATATGTTGAACTCCTTTATGCGCCTCTGCATATCATTCTGAACATTATGCACAGGCACCCCGGCTAGCAGAGGTCTGCGCACTGTGGAACCACTGAGTGAACTTTTTGGAAGGAAGATTAGGAATCTTACCTGCCCGAAAGTGTGTCTCTTGAAAAAAGGCGATCGAGACTTTGTCTTTCTGTAGCAAGGAAATCACTTGGGATCTTTTGCACGGCTCGTTCAGGCCCCGGACATTAAGGGTTGAGACTACAAGAGAAGCCATTTTAAATCAGTGGGAAAGCACATAGCAATCAAGGTCTGAGCGAACCAAGCAAGAACATTAAAGTGGGAAAGGAGGACACAAGAGGGGAAACACATGAGGGCAAAAAAGGGTAGACAAAACGGCAAACAATTATTCAAAATCACATAATGCAATTTTAAGAGCTCCACGGAGCGCCTGTGAACCAGAGGATCCTTTCTCATCACGGACTGGTGCCGGGATCCATCAGGCGGGGGGTCTCGTAGAGCCGGAATAGGCCAAGAAAAGGCCATCAGGTATCAAGGAAGTCAATGAGGGAAACATTGGCAAACAAATCCCCTGTGCAGAAGGGGTGGGAGGGGAGAGGTGAATAAAACTCAGGAAGGTAATGTCCACAGGAAGGTGAACAAAGGCCTGAATACCTCCAGAAAGGCCTTATCAAAAAAACTAGGCGGCCCTGATGCATGTCCTGAACAGCAAAACAGAAGAAATCTTCAGGAGAACACCGGAACTATGGCCGGTAAAAGATGACAACCTTCATAGCAGGAAGGCTTCAGCGATGAGGAGAGCGTTCCGCAGCAGTGGAGGCTTGAAAACCCAGGCTGGAACGGGATTTCTTCCCGGCCGGTACAAGGGACCAGGTTTCTGCAGTCGGAGGCGAGGGTATAGGGTCTCCCTGGTCTGCTGGCATCCAGGACGGTATTTCAATCGGGGCTATACCCAGTGAGACCCAGGCTCCGGACAGGTCCTGTGGTGTGCGTATGGTGATCTGCCTTCCGTTTTTGAAGACGGCCAAGCCAAAGGGGAACAACCAGCGAAACTGGGTCCCGGAGGATCTAAGCGCTTCTAAAAGTGGACGCAAAATACGTCTTTTTGTCAGCGTGGAAGGTGCCAGGTCTTGAAAGAACTGCAGCTGCGAGCCTTCATATTCTAGACGGTCTGTCTCTCTACTGGCCTTCAAAAGAGCCGCGGTGTCCACAAAGCTGAGGATACCGCAGATAACATCTCTCGGAGGATCTGAGGCTTTTGGCTTGGGACGAAGAGCACGGTGTATGCGTTCAATAACAATATTCGCTGCTCTTTCTGGATTCAAAAGATTCGCGAATATTTCTTTCGCGACTTTTTCGAGCGCTTCCGGTGCGAATATTTCAGGTATGCCTCGGATGCGAATATTACGTCTGCGGCTGCGATTTTCCTGGTCTTCGATTCGCAGGAGGGCATCGTTAATGAGATCTTTATGCGCACCCAGGGTAGAGCATGTTTCCTCACTAAAGCGAATAATCGCATCTTGCGAATTTTCCAGTGCCGCGACTCTCTGGCCGATGGAACGGAGATCGGTCTTTATTTCCGCCAAGTCCTGCTTCAGGGGAGCCAGAGCAGAATCCATAACTTCGCGAAGGATCGCTTTTGAAAGATTTGGTCCCCGCCGTCTGTTTTTATATTCGGAAGCATCCGAAATACTTCCCGCTTCTGAGCAGTCTTTCGCATCGGAGTGGAGTGAGGGAGCCGGCGCCATCTTAGGCGTCCCTGCAGCGGTGCCCTTGGCAGCTTTCCTCAGAAATTGCTCCATGTCAGGCTGTTTGGAGCGGTTCACAGGTGGGTCGACAGGTTCCCTGGGGCGATCTCTCCCCGTTTTGCCCATTTTTAGCTTCTGAAAAGTGCTATTTAAGGGGGTTTGTGCCGATTAGGAAGAGGAGCTCAGTCACCAGCAGCCATGCAGCTCAGCGGCCAAACTCCGCCCCATAGTAGTTATATTCTTGTACATAGGAGCAGTATTATAGCAGTTATATTCTTGTACATAGGAGGCAGTATTATAGTAGTTATATTCTTGTACATAGGAGCAGTATTATAGCAGTTATATTCTTGTACATAGGAGGCAGTATTATAGTAGTTATATTCTTGTACATGGGAGCAGTATTATAGTAGTTATATTCTTGTACATAGGAGCAGTATTATAGTAGTTATATTCTTGTACATGGGAGCAGTATTATAGCAGTTATATTCTTGTACATAGGAGGCAGTATTATAGTAGTTATATTCTTGTACATGGGAGCAGTATTATAGTAGTTATATTCTTGTACATAGGAGCAGTATTATAGCAGTTATATTCTTGTACATAGGAGGCAGTAATATAGTAGTTATATTCTTGTACATAGGAGGCAGTAATATAGTAGTTATATTCTTGTACATAGGAAGCAGTATTACTGTAGTTATATTCTTGTACATAGGAGCAGTATTATAGTAGTTATATTCTTGTACATAGGAGCAGTATTATAGTAGTTATATTCTTGTACATAGAAGCAGTATTATAGTAGTTATATTCTTGTACATAGGAGCAGTATTATAGTAGTTATATTCTTAACCATATTTCTTTTTATTGAAAGAAAAATCAAGGCCATGGCCCACACATGACAGTACAATGATGACAATAGGGTTCAAAATAGTTATCCAGCATACATGTCAAGTGTAGACATTACAAGCTATCATTGTCATTCATCAGAAATTGATATCAAAGAAAAAGAAAGAGGGGGAAAGGGAAAATCAGGAGCGGAAGGAGGGAAGGGAAACAAGGAAGTGATAAACTTCTGCTCTATTATGTAAAGTTTCTATAGACTTTCCACGGAGACCACAGTTTTAAGAAGCGAGAGCGTGAGTTATTTTCCCAATGCGCTAGCTCCTCAAAACGGTAGATCTGGTCCACCTTATCAGTCCACATAAGAAGAGTTGGCGGGGAGTCGTTCTTCCACAAAAAGGGGATAAGTAATTTAGCCACTGTGAGCAGCATCGTTGGAAGGTCATGTTTGGCGGGTGTGAGGGAATTATTGGGGCACCATAACAAAATAAGCTTAGCATCCAGTGATATCTTAGTATTGCATATTTGGTTAACTAATGCCTCAATTGATTTCCAAAACGGTTGAATCTTCTGGCAGAGCCACCAAATATGTGACAAAGAACCAGTGTCTGTGCCACATCTCCAGCACTTTTCGGGGACTTCTGGGTTTAGTTTATGTAAGAACTCAGGTGTTTTGTACCATCTACTAAGGAGTTTAAAAGAATTCTCCTGAATCCTCACACAACGATTGAAGCCGTGTAAATGAGCCAGGATAAACGCCCTCTCTGGCTCTGTAAGGGATATGGAGAGCTCCCGTTCCCATGAGACCACGAAACGAAGCTCCGGGGGCAAGGAGGAAAGCATTTCTTTATACATCTGAGATAATGGTCTAAGGGGGGGTTAGTAGCCAAAACCTTCTTCTCAAGCCAGGAAGGGGAACCACTACCAGAAAATGGTCCAATACACAATTTGGTATCTCTTTGGAAATTTGCTAGGTGGAAAAAGGGTGCAGCTTTAACCTCAGGGAGGTCCATTACTGAATCCCAGTTTAAACTACCATCCGGGAGAAGGACATCCCGCAGAGAAATGTCAGCGAGCTTAGACCAAATCCCGGAGGGGTTCAACACAGCAGGATGGATGTGGCTTTGTAGTAGTCTAAGTGGCATACAGGTATTTGGGAAATTAAAGATTCGGGACTGAACCATTTTGGACCATTCCACCAACATGCCCTTCCAAACCGGAGACGAATAGCAATGATTGGCTGAAATAGGCCTAATACCCCACAAAGTAAGTAATTCTTGGTTAGTCAATAGTGCATTTTCAAGACGGGAGGAAAGGGAGTCAGATTGGCGAGACATAATAGTTACACATCTACCTAGTTGTACAGCAGTATAATAAAGCTTCACATCTGGCATCCCAAAGCCTCCGAACCTCCTATCTCTTGTAAGAACAGAATAAGCAATACGTGGTGACTTGCCGTTCCAGAGAAAGCGTGTGAATACCCTACGGACTTCAGTATGAATTTGGTAACCAAATAGGGAGGGATTGCAGCAAATACAGAAATTTGGGAAGGATAAAGGTCTTAATGTAATTTTTTCGTCCCACCCAGGAGACAAATGGGAGTTTCAAATTTTGTAGATGCGTACGAACAGTTTGTAGGAGCGGCATGCAGTTAAGGGAGGCTAGATCCTGGACGTTAGCCGATATATGAATCCCTAAATACGTAATGTCTCTGGAGGCCCAAGAGAATGGAGTTGCACGCTTAATCACTGCCTGTAGGCAGGAAATGTTGAGTGCCATGGATTTTCCATAGTTAATTTTAAAATTTGATATAAACCCAAAGTCTTCAAATATGTTCAACAATCTGGGCAAGGCCTCCCTGGGATTTGAGGTCATAACTAAAAGGTCATCCGCGAATGCTGCAGTAACATGAGTACAGGAACCGATCTGAAGGCCTTTAATATCTGGGTCCACTCTAATTTTACATAAAAGGGTCTCCATCACTAAAATGAATAGCGCAGGAGATAAAGGACACCCTTGCCTCGTCCCATTGGTGATGCGAAATGGTGGTGATCGTGCTCCATTCACTTTGACCATGGCAGAGGGGGTCGAATATAAAGTATAAATGGCTGTAATGAATTGGTCTGGGAGGCCAAACCTCGACAGGGCCCGCGACATAAAATGCCAGCTGACCCTGTCGAAGGCCTTTTCCGCATCAGTACTTACCAACACTAAGGGCTTAGATGATCTTTTGGCCCAATTTACAAGATGAAGAAGCCGTTGTCACTACCAGAGCTTTGAGACGTTCTCACAGCTCTGTTTCTCCACCCCTGTGATGATGTCACTACTAGAGCTTGGAGGAGTTCTCACTGCTCTGTTTCTCCGCCCCTGTGATGAAGTCTTTACTTTCTGTTTCCTTCCTCACAGCTGTTCCTCCTGCGGTTGATTTCCCTGCCTTTAAATCACCCCTCCTCCTATTGTAGGGCGTGGATTATATTTCTCATTTCATTTGTAGCTCTTGCTTGAGTATCTTCACTTGTAGCTATCAGTTCACTGGACCTGTGTTCTGCTGCAGCAAGCACTCCGGATATTGCCAGCTGTCCTTGGATCCGTCTTCTCTGCGGCTGCAGCTCCTTCAGCTAAGTGTGCAGACATTGTTGTGTACCTGGTTATTTTCTGACTGGATCTGAGGTGGCCACGGTTCCCTCCATATACTGAGCAGGGCACCGGTGGCCGTGCCCCTTCCACTATTGTAGGGGTTACAGTGGTCATCAGTCTTAGGTACGCGGGCATGCCTCGTTCCGCCATTTGGATCCGGGCATGTGCTTTAGCAGCATAGGGAGAGCTTTGAGGGTCTGACAGGGGTCCCCCTTTATCCTCCCTAGTTTGGGTCCGGTCAGTAGATCTTTTTACTGTGTATACTCTTGTTGCTCACATACAGCCGTGACATTATAATCCACCAAAACCGACCTTTTTTGACATGGATCCGCTTTCTGGCCTGGTTGACCGCATGCAGGGTCTTTCTTTGGAAGTAGCGGATCTCCGTCAATCTATGACTCAGCTTCAAGCATTGGGCTCTGCTCCGGCTCATGGAGTCTTTTGCGAGCCAAAGGTCTCACTTCCGGAAACGTTCTCCGGGGGCAGTGAGAATTTTGTTCGCTTCAGAGAGGCATGCAAACTCCATTTTTGCTTGTGTCCCCACTCCTCTGGTAAGGAGGAGCAGAGGGTGAGGATTGTCATCTCCCTGCTCAGGGGTAATGCTCAGACTTGGGCTTTTTCGCTGCCATCAGGGGATCCCTCCCTTCGATCCGTGGAAAGATTTTTTGTGGCCCTGGGGCAGATATATGATGACCCGGATCGTGTTGCTCTGGCCGAATCTAACTTCCGTGTTTTATGCCAGAACAAACTGTCTGCGGAGCTTTATTGTTCTGAATTTCGGAGATGGGCAACTGATTCAGGTTGGAATGATGCTGCACTCCGGAGTCAGTTCTGTCATGGTCTCTCAGAGAGATTGAAAGATGCGTTTGCTTTCCATGAGAGACCAACGTCCTTAGAGTCTGCCATGTCATTGGCGGTACGCCTTGACAGGCGTCTAAGAGACAGAAACAAGACCTCTCTGTCCAGCCATTGTCAGTCTAGGGGCAATGGTGCGGACTCATTCAGTGTGCAGGGGCCTCATCCTGTCTCGCTCCCCTCTGAGGAGGAGCCCATGCAGCTAGGTCGACTTGCCCCTGATAAAAGAGGATTTAGTCCTCAGAGTATGGTGTGTTTTTGTTGTGGGGGCATAGGTCATTTGGCAAATGTTTGTCCGTCTAGGAGATTCTTGAACTGTACTAAGAGCGATAATAAGAGAAAAACCTCAAAAGGTAAATCATCAAATTCTGCTTCATCTGCTACTTTGGGCAAAGTTGATGTAGGAATTGATGCTTTTCCTCTGACCTGCAGTTCCCATTTTCTCCTGTCTGCCAGGGTGGCGCTGGAGAGCAAAGTAATTTCTTGTGAGATTTTTGTCGATAGTGGAGCGGCCGTCAATCTTATTGACACTCAATTTGTAGCCATGCATGGTTTTCAGGTTTGCACATTAGAAAAGGATATACCTGTTTTTGCTATTGACTCTGCTCCACTCTCACAGAGATCTCTGAAGGGCATTGTTCACAATATCCGGCTAGCTGTAGGTGACACTCATGTGGAGGATATATCTTGTTTTGTCCTTAACGGATTGCCTTCTCCTCTAGTTTTGGGGTTACCCTGGCTCACTAGACATAACCCCACTATTGATTGGCAAGGAAGGCAAATAAATGAGTGGAGTGACTTTTGTAGAGAGAATTGTCTCACAGCGACTTTTGCAGAGGTGTCTACTAAAACTGTGCCATCATTTCTCTCTGATTTCTCGGACGTGTTTTCCGAGAGTGGTGTTCAGGAGCTACCTCCTCACCGGGAGTTTGACTGTCCCATTAACCTCATTCCCGGCGCCAAGCTGCCAAAAGCACGCCTCTACAATCTCTCACAACCGGAAAGAATCGCAATGCGAACCTATATCTCCGAGAGTCTCGATAAGGGGCATATTCGTCCCTCAAAGTCACCTGTGGCCGCGGGTTTTTTTTTGTTAAAAAAAAAGATGGCTCTGAGACCTTGCCTAGATTTTAGGGAGCTGAACCGTATCACGATTTGCGATCCCTATCCCCTTCCTCTGATCCCGGACCTCTTCAACCAAATTGTTGGGGCCAAGGTGTTTTCCAAATTGGATTTGAGAGGCGCGTACAACCTGGTCAGGGTCAGAGAGGGGGATGAATGGAAAACGGCCTTTAATACCCCTAACGGGCATTTCGAGAATCTCGTTATGCCTTTCGGCCTGATGAATGCTCCGGCCGTCTTTCAGCATTTTGTTAATAGTATTTTCTACCATTTAATGGGGAAATTTGTATTGGTGTATCTTGATGATATTTTGATTTTTTTCCCCTGATGTTCAGACCCATCAGGATCATCTTTTTCAGGTTCTGCGGGAAAATAAATTGTACGCCAAGCTGGAGAAATGTCTTTTTATGGTATCAGAGATTCAATTTCTGGGTTTTCTCCTCTCTGCTTCTGGTTTTCGCATGGATCCGGAGAAGGTCTGTGCTGTACTTGAGTGGGAGCTTCCTGAGAATCAGAAGGCATTGATGCGCTTTCTGGGTTTTGTGAACTATTACAGAAAGTTCATTTTGAATTATTCCTCTGTTGTCAAACCCCTCACTGACATGACAAAAAAGAGGGCGGATTTTTCCTCTTGGTCGGAGGAGGCGCTTGCAGCTTTTTCTAAGATTAAAGAGAGTTTTGCGTCTGCTCCCGTCTTGGTGTATCCCGATGTTTCCTTACCTTTTATTGTTGAGGTGGATGCTTCCGAGGTGGGTGTGGGTGCAGTTTTGTCCCAGGGCCCTTCTCCTGCCAAATGGCGACCCTGTGCCTTTTTCTCTAAAAAACTCTCCCCGGCAGAGAGAAACTATGATGTGGGAGATAGGGAGTTGTTGGCCATCAAGTTGGCTTTCGAGGAATGGCGCCATTGGTTGGAGGGGGCCAGGCACCCTATCACCGTTTTTACCGACCATAAGAATCTGGCATACTTGGAGTCGGCCAGGCGTATGAATCCGAGACAGGCCAGATGGTCTCTGTTCTTCTCCAGATTCAAGTTTGTCGTTACATTCCGACCTGGGATCAAAAATGTGAAGGCTGATGCTCTCTCTCGCTGTTTTCCGGGAGGAGGAAACTCTGAGGACCCGGGTCCCATTTTGGCGGAGGGGGTAGTTGTTTCTGCTCTATATTCCGATTTGGAGGCAGAGGTCCAGGCTGCCCAGACTGAGGCACCTGCCCGTTGTCCTTCTGGGAAGTTGTTCGTGCCTCCTGAGCTACGTCACAAACTCTTCAAGGAGCATCATGATACGGTTCTTGCTGGCCACCCCGGGAGTAGAGCCACGGTAGATCTCATTGCTCGGAGATTTTGGTGGCCGGCTCTTCGTAAGTCGGTGGCGGGTTTTGTGGCTGCTTGTGAGACGTGCGCTCGCGCTAAGGTCCCTCGTTCACGGCCTTCAGGTTCCCTTCTCCCGTTACCCATACCTTCCCGTCCTTGGACACACCTGTCCATGGACTTTATCACGGATCTTCCTCGTTCCTCGGGGAAGTCGGTGATCCTGGTGGTGGTGGACCGTTTTAGCAAGATGGCTCATTTCGTACCTTTCCCTGGTTTACCCAATGCTAAAACGTTGGCGCAAGCTTTTGTCGACCATATTGTTAAATTGCACGGCATTCCCTCTGATATTGTTTCCGATAGAGGCACGCAGTTTGTGTCCAGGTTCTGGAAGGCTTTCTGTTCTCGCCTGGGGGTTCGGCTGTCCTTCTCTTCTGCTTTTCACCCGCAGTCGAATGGTCAGACTGAGCGCCTCAATCAGAATCTGGAGACATATCTGCGCTGTTTTGTGGCAGAGAACCAGGAGGATTGGTGTTCATTTCTCCCTCTTGCTGAGTTTGCTCTGAACAACCGTCGTCAGGAATCTTCTGATAAGTCACCATTCTTTGGTGCATATGGGTTCTATCCGCAGTTTGGGACATTCTCGGGAGGGGCTCTTTCTGGTTTACCTGAGGAGGAGAGATTTTTCTCGTCTTTGTCTACCATTTGGCAAAAGATTCAGAGTAATCTTAGAAAGATGAGTGAGAAGTATAAGCGTGTGGCTGATAAGAGACGTGTGCCTGGTCCGGACCTGAATGTGGGTGATCTGGTGTGGTTGTCTACAAGAAATATTAAACTGAAGGTTCCCTCCTGGAAATTGGGTCCCAAGTTTATTGGGCCTTATAAAATCTTGTCAGTCATCAATCCTGTTGCCTTCCGTCTTGATCTTCCACGGGTTTGGAAGATACATAATGTATTTCACAGATCTCTCTTAAAACCATATGTCCAGCCCACGGTACCCTCCTCTTTGCCTCCTCCTCCGATTTTGGTTGATGGCAATCTGGAGTTTGAGGTTTCCAGAATTGTGGACTCTCGCATTGTCCGCGGTTCTCTTCAGTACCTCGTTCATTGGAAGGGTTATGGTCCTGAGGATGTGGGTTCCAGTGTCGGACATTAAAGCCACTCGCCTCATCAGGGCATTTCATAGGGCTCATCCTGAGAAGGTGGGTCCTGGGTGTCCGGAGTCCACCCGTAGAGGGGGGGGGTACTGTCACTACCAGAGCTTTGAGACGTTCTCACAGCTCTGTTTCTCCACCCCTGTGATGATGTCACTACTAGAGCTTGGAGGAGTTCTCACTGCTCTGTTTCTCCGCCCCTGTGATGAAGTCTTTACTTTCTGTTTCCTCCTGCGGTTGATTTCCCTGCCTTTAAATCACCCCTCCTCCTATTGTAGGGCGTGGATTATATTTCTCATTTCAGTTGTAGCTCTTGCTTGAGTATCTTCACTTGTAGCTATCAGTTCACTGGACCTGTGTTCTGCTGCAGCAAGCACTCCGGATATTGCCAGCTGTCCTTGGATCCGTCTTCTCTGCGGCTGCAGCTCCTTCAGCTAAGTGTGCAGACATTGTTGTGTACCTGGTTATTTTCTGACTGGATCTGAGGTGGCCAAGGTTCCCTCCATATACTGAGCAGGGCACCGGTGGCCGTGCCCCTTCCACTATTGTAGGGGTTACAGTGGTCATCAGTCTTAGGTACGCGGGCATGCCTCGTTCCACCATTTGGATCCGGGCATGTGCTTTAGCAGCATAGGGAGAGCTTTGAGGGTCTGACAGGGGTCCCCCTTTATCCTCCCTAGTTTGGGTCCGGTCAGTAGCTCTTTTTACTGTGTATACTCTTGTTGCTCACATACAGCCGTGACAGCCCTACTGTGTTTTCAGACCCCTGTCTGCCATGGACAAAGCCCACCTGTTCTTCATGGACAATGTCAGGCAGCACATTCTGAAGCCTAGTGGCCAAGATCTTCGCCCACCACTTCACATCATTGTTAAGCAGAGATATCGGCCTATAGTTGCTGCAGCATGTCGGATCCTTATTCTCCTTATGTAGGACAGTAATGTGTGCCAATAAGGAGTGTGGAGCCAGAGAGCCTCCAGTGAGAAGGTAATTGCACAGGTTCCTGAAACGGGGAATTAGAACATCCTTAAAGGATTTATAATACGTGATGGAGAAACCATCCGGGCCTGGACTTTTGCCCGATGGGATGGACATCAGTACCTTATGAATCTCGGAGTCAGTAACAGGTCTAGTCAGCTGAGATGCCTTGGTAGAGGTTATAGAAGGAAGGTCTAGATTCTGCAAAAACTTATCAGTGGCTTCTGAGAGATGACTGGCAGTAGCTCCATCCGGGGAGGGTAAATTGTATAGAGCCTCATAAAAAGCACAGAATGCCTTAGCAATATCTGGAGTGGATTTGTGTATTTTACCTCTGGGGTCCTTAATAGAGGAAACAAAGGAGTCAGAGAACTGCTTCTTGGCAATGGCTGACATCAGTCTGTTTCCTCTACCCCCATGTGCATAGGCTTTAAATCGTGAGCGTAGGACCAGCTTTGCAGAAGTGACATTTAATAGGTTTTTTAAGCGTACTCTAGCTTCAGTAAGTTCCGTCAGGGTGCGCTTGGCCTGTGACTCCTTGTGAGAGGTTTCAAGGCGAGCAATCTTCGTTAGCAAAACATCTAATGCCTGCGTTCTTTGCTTCTTTACATAGGCCCCTAGTGCAATGAGTTCCCCCCTTATAACTGCCTTATGGGATTCCCATAATATGGAAGGAGAAGGAGGGGATTCTGGTGTATCGTTAAGCGCAAAAAATTCGGAAAGCGAGGCCTTGATCTTGCAAGCGTGGGTGGGGTCCAAAATCAAGGTGTCGTTTAGACGCCATAGGCGTTCTTTTCTCTGTGGTCCGGACAGGGAGAAGTTAATAATAACAGGGGCATGATCGGATAGCGTGATACTACCAATCCGGGCCCCAGAGACATTACGTATATGCGAATCAGACAGGAACAGATAATCTAATCTGTGGAATGACACCTTGGCATGTATAATCTCGGCCATTGTGGTTCATAGTACGCCAAACATCGAGGACCTTCAATTTTCTTAGGGAAGTTTTAAGCCTTTTCAAGAGCTTATAGGACACAGATGGTCTTCCCACTGACGTGTCCACTGCCGGTTCCAGGGCAACATTGAAGTCGCCCCCCAAAACTAACAGTCCATCAGAGAAAGATGACAGTAAAACAAGGGTCTGAACGAGCCATGGTACTTGGCCTCTATTAGGTGCATAGAGATTGGCGAATGTAACTGGAGAATCACCAACTACACCCTTTACAAAAATGTACCTGCCCTCAGGATCTGCTGAAGTAGCGGTGTGCTTAAAGGGAAGGAACTCCTCTACTGGCAGAGTCATGTGTACTATGAAACCACTGAACAAACTTCCTAGGAGGAAGATTAGGGATTTTATTTGTTCTAAAATGCGTCTCTTGCAGGAAGGCTACCGAGACTTTATCCCTCAGAAGGAGAGAGATGGTTTGAGACCATTTGCATGGCTCGTTCAGCCCGTGTGCATTTAGAGAGGCGACTACAATTGAAGACATATCAGCATATGTTCAAGGGAGAGAAAGCACATGGTACCCATGAAAGTGTCAAAGAGAGCATAGCATATATGAGCATGGTGAGGAAAGGGGGGAAAAGGGGAACATATAAAATAAAATAAGAAAAATAAAAATCAACATGTTAAACTGGTAATAAACCAGCTCAGATAAGATACTCGTCTAAAGAAAAGTAAAGTAAGTGCTTCACCTATCACCATCCAAGACAGGGTTGGACTGGCGAGGGGGCAAGCAAAGCACCTTATGGTCTACAACAAAAAAGGAGACCAACAACATTAGATACTTCCAGCACCGGAATCTATCGGGACATCACCCTGCAATTGGGGAGAGAAAAATCGCCTCCATGGAGGCAGTGTTCCGAAACATCAGAAAAGCGTCTCGATTAAAGCCTGACTTCTTATAAAAACTCTAGGCCATAAATGTAAAATTTGGCCAAAAAACAGGACGATCAAGAAAAAGCCACGACCTCCCAAGTAAAACAATATTCCAGGGGGCCGAGAGACAGACATCTCCATATTGGAAAAATAAGGTAGAGCACAATATTAGCAGTACATGCTAACAGACAGGTACTACCAATGTCACCTTGGTTCAGGCTCAAGTGAGGGCCCTGTCCATCTTGCTGCGCCCCGAATGATCTGACCTGCTTGTGGGTGCCGTCTGCCAAGCAGATGTACGCGGTGGTATAGGCAGGGGGCCATCTTGGTCGGCTGGTAGCCACGAGGGAATCTCCACTGGAGGGACATCTAAGGACCTCCAGACTGATTCAAGGTCCGCCGGTGAGCGCACTGTGAGCAGTTTTCCATTCCTGGAGATCGCCAGCCCAAAGGGATACAGCCATCTGAACGGGGTCGACGTCTTCCTGAGGCCATCCAGGAGAGGCTTGAATAAGCGCCGCTTGGCCAAGGTAGATGGCGCTAGATCCTGGAACATCTGGATCGGCGTATTTTCATATTCTAGTACCTCCATTTCTTGTTGCCTTTTCAAAAGGGCCGCGGTGTCCACATAGCTCAATAGGCCGCAAATCACGTCACGTGGTGGTTCTTGAGGTTTAGGCCTAGGGCGCAGCGCCCTGTGTATGCGCTCCACCACTATTCCCGCCGCTCTTTCCGGTTCAAGCATCGTGGAAAATAACTCACGTGCCACTGTCGGCAAGGCCTCTGCCGCAATACATTCAGGTAGGCCGCGAATGTTGCGCCGGCGACTCCTGATCTTCCAACTTCAGGAAGGCGTCATTCAATAAGGCCTTGTGAGATGCAAGCACCTCTGACGCTTTGCCTTCATAGGTCATGATGTCCTCTTGTGTGCTTTCTAGCGTGATCACTCTCTGACCTAGGTGCTTCATGTCGTCTTTGATGTCTGCCAAATCTTGTTTGAGAGGCGTAAGGGCAGATTCAAGAACCCGGCGAAGGGTCCGTTCTGAAAGAGGCGGATCTCTGGGCCTTCTATCTGATATATCGGAACCGCTGCCTGCGTCTGAGAGTTCTCCTGCATCGGAGTCGTTAGCAATAGACGCCGCCATATTGGCGCCTTTCATGCGCCGGCAACCCTCTGCGTTTTTCGGAGGAACTTCTCCATCTCTGGCTGCTTGGAATGTCGCGGGGTCGTCTCTGCACTTCCTCTAACCTTATCTTTGCCGGGTTTCCCCATAATAAGGCAGAATTATAGGCTTAATTAGGGCAAATGAGCCGGAATGCTGGAGGAGCTCAAGCTCGTGCGGCCATTCAGTAGCGTGGCTAGACTCCGCCCCCTATAGTAGTTATATTCTTGTACATAGGAGCGGTATTATAGTAGTTATATTCTTGTACATAGGAGCAGTATTATAGTAGTTATATTCTTGTACATAGGAGCAGTATTATAGTAGTTATATTCTTGTACATAGGAGGAGTATTATAGTAGTTATATTCTTGTACATAGGAGGAGTATTATAGTAGTTATATTCTTGTACATAGGAGGCAGTATTATAGTAGTTATATTCTTGTACATAGGAGCAGTATTATAGTAGTTATATTCTTGTACATAGGGGCAGTATTATAGTAGTTATATTCTTGTACATAGGAGCAGTATTATAGTAGTTATATTCTTGTACATAGGAGGAGTATTATAGTAGTTATATTCTTGTACATAGGAGGAGTATTATAGTAGTTATATTCTTGTACATAGGAGGCAGTATTATAGTAGTTATATTCTTGTACATAGGAGCAGTATTATAGTAGTTATATTCTTGTACATAGGAGGTAGTATTATAGTAGTTATATTCTTGTACATAGGAGGAGTATTATAGTAGTTATATTCTTGTACATAGGAGCAGTATTATAGTAGTTATATTCTTGTACATAGGAGCAGTATTATAGTAGTTATATTCTTGTACATAGGAGCAGTATTATAGTAGTTAGATTCTTGTACATAGGAGGCAGTATTATAGTAGTTATATTATTGTACATAGGAGCAGTATTATAGCAGTTATATACTTGTACATAGGAGCAGTATTATAGCAGTTATATTCTTGTACATAGGAGCAGTATTATAGCAGTTATATTCTTGTACATAGGAGCAGTATTATAGTAGTTATATTCTTGTACATAGGAGCAGTATTATAGTAGTTATATTCTTGTACATAGGAGCAGTATTATAGTAGTTATATTCTTGTACATAGGAGCAGTATTATAGTAGTTATATACTTGTACATAGGAGCAGTATTATAGTAGTTATATTCTTGTACATAGGAGCAGTATTATAGTAGTTATATCCTTGTACATAGGAGCAGTATTATAGTAGTTATATTCTTGTACATAGGAGCAGTATTATAGTAGTTATATACTTGTACATAGGAGCAGTATTATAGTAGTTATATTCTTGTACATAGGAGGCAGTATTATAGTAGTTATATTCTTGTACATAGGAGCAGTATTATAGTAGTTATATTCTTGTACATAGGAGCAGTATTATAGTAGTTATATTCTTGTACATAGGAGGTAGTATTATAGTAGTTATATTCTTGTACATAGGAGGAGTATTATAGTAGTTATATTCTTGTACATAGGAGCAGTATTATAGTAGTTATATTCTTGTACATAGGAGCAGTATTATAGTAGTTATATTCTTGTACATAGGAGCAGTATTATAGTAGTTAGATTCTTGTACATAGGAGGCAGTATTATAGTAGTTATATTATTGTACATAGGAGCAGTATTATAGTAGTTATATACTTGTACATAGGAGCAGTATTATAGTAGTTATATTCTTGTACATAGGAGCAGTATTATAGCAGTTATATTCTTGTACATAGGAGCAGTATTATAGTAGTTATATTCTTGTACATAGGAGCAGTATTATAGTAGTTATATTCTTGTACATAGGAGCAGTATTATAGTAGTTATATTCTTGTACATAGGAGCAGTATTATAGTAGTTATATACTTGTACATAGGAGCAGTATTATAGTAGTTATATTCTTGTACATAGGAGCAGTATTATAGTAGTTATATTCTTGTACATAGGAGCAGTATTATAGTAGTTATATTCCTGTACATAGGAGCAGTATTATAGTAGTTATATTCTTGTACATAGGAGCAGTATTATAGTAGTTATATACTTGTACATAGGAGCAGTATTATAGTAGTTATATTCTTGTACATAGGAGCAGTATTATAGTAGTTATATTCTTGTACATAGGAGCAGTATTACAGTAGTCATTAAATATTGTCTTTATTGACGGTCCTGGATCAGTTGTATGTGGGCGCAGGTTGCTCTTTAGTAGAATACACAGAGTATGGGTTGTGATGTTTTACTGCCCCTCAGTGGACATCTGGGGCGGCACAGGAAAAAAAAAAATCTATTTAGCTGAAATCACCAGAAAAACAGGAAATTCTCTGGGCTTCCTCTGCCCTGATGTAATTACTGGAGATCAGCAGAATTATTTTCTCATGACGCTGCTCAGGAATAGAAAATTGTGTCCTCTCAGCAAAGGAGAAATACTCACCTCTTGGTGTTTGTGCGCAGATCTCGTGATGCTGTATATAGGTATAGATGAGTTATACAGAGGGGCGATGTGTTAATGACCCCCAGGTGTGAGTGTCTCTGACCCCAACCCCGGTGGTGTGCAGCAGCTCTTCACCATAAGGCCAGTTTCAGACAAGCAGGAATTTCCATAACAAACTCTGACTGAACCAAATGTACTGATTCCTGACGCTGTGTCCCTGCCCGACCTCCGCTGTGGTGACTTGTGCAGACATAATGCCGTGCGGTATTTCATGACTGCTTGTCTGAAACTGACCAAAGTCATTCCCCCGCCCCACTGGGTCTGATGATCTGAACAATTCACACTCTGCTCTGAGGTCCAGGAATTTGAAGAGAAGTCACCATCTTGATCTCTGGCACCATCTGTGCCAAAATAAACGGTGCCAAAACAGCAATTTTTTGCCAAATTTTCCATTTTAATCCTTTTTTTTCGTTAACAAAGCAAGGGTTAACAGTCAAACAAAGCTCTATATTTATGGCCCTGATTCTGTAGTTTACAGAAACACCCCATATGTGGTTGTAAACTACTGTACGGGCACACGGCAGGGCGCAGAAGGAAAGGAATGCCATACGGTTTCTGGAAGGCAGATTTTGCTGGACTGGTTTATTTACACAATGTCCCATTTGAAGCCCCCCTGATGCACCCCTAGAGTAGAAACTCCATAAAAGTGACCCCATTTTGGAAACTACGGGATAGGGTGGCAGTTTTGTTGGGACTATTTTTAGGGTACATATGATTTTTGGTTGCTCTATATTACATTTTTGTGAGGCAAGGTTACAAAAAATTGAAATTCTGAAATTTCATCTCCATTTGCCAATAACTCTTGTGGAACACCTAAAGGGTTAATGATGTTTGTAAAATCAGTTTTGAATACCGTGAGGGTGTAGTTTCTTAGATGGGGTCCCTTTTATGGAGTTTCTACTCTAGGGTTGCATCAGGGGGGCTTCAAATGGGACATGGTGTCAAAAAACCAGTCCAGCAAAATCTGAATTGACCTGCGGTTTGCGGCGATCGCCGATACGGGGGGGTCACATGACCCCCCTCCTGGCATTGTGACAGGATGCCGGCTGAATGATTTCAGCCGGCATCCTGTTCGGATTAACCCCCGCGGCGCCGCAATCGCGATTTAAACTTAGGACGTACCGGTACGCCCTGAGTCCTTATGTTAAGGTTACCTGCACAATTGCTTGTAGAGGTTACTTGAAGAGGGGAAGGAGTCCAATGGCAGCAACACAGGAACAGAGGAGCGCGGAAACGGAATGGATGAATGATCCCGATATGCAGGAATGGCGGTGGCTCAATGGACCCGATAAGGTGCACGTGGTAGATGAGTGCCGAAGAACGAGGAAGGCAAGAGAGTAGTCAGGCAGTCCTGGGTCGGTACACGGGATGGCAGGTACAAGGATTCAGGATGAGGCAGGAGAATAGTCGATGGAGGCAGAGTTCGGTACACGAGCAGGTTAGCAGACAAATACTGAGAGGCTGAAGCAAGACTACGGCTGAGATAGCTCAATAATCTGGCAAGGGAGGAAGTGACATGGTCTTCCTTAAATAGGGCGTACACAGATCTGATTGGTCAAACCAAAAGCAGGAACATTCAGGTCAAAGAGGTGGTTCAAAAAAGTAACAGAAACTGTCCAGGAAGCTCTGTGGTCTAGTGAGCAAGGCTACAGCCTAGGACGCCGGAGTCTCCCGGTTCGATCCCTGACACCTTAAGGATTTGGGAAATAGGGCATACCGGTACTCCTCGGTTGTCTCCAGGACAGAAGACATTGTGTATTCTCCTGCCTGTGATAATTACATCAACCCATTGTGTAAGGTAATTGTATCACAGGCAGAGGGGAGGATTTTGTATGGGAGTGTTTAAACTGTAAAGCTGTAAAGGATTGGCTGGTATGTCATGTCCTCAGTTCCCAACCAGGTCCACGGGGGTGGTAACCTTGTTGGAAAATGTGTATATAAGTCAATGCTTGTGTGTTCAATAAAGAGTTCCTGTTTTACATTCAACATAGAGCCTCGTCTCATGTGTATGGGGATTGCTATACGCTGTATACTCCCCTGGCTATAACTCCTAGCTCTTGTAAGAGCTGTTCCTGCTCTCTGGATGTAGGAGAGGTTCACCCACTGGAGCCTGGAGCCTTGTCGTAGGTCCAGGGTGGGTAGAAGACGGCGAGACCTCAACCAAGCTTCGGCGGTTCGTGGGGTCGGCAGCGCTTACGGTGTCAAGTGGAGTGCTTGGAGTCCTCGGGAAGCACTAGGAGCATCCATCGATGGAGGTACCCGGTCGGGGTGCCAGGAGATCCGTTACAATTTGGATGTATGTTTTGGGTCGTTGTCATGCTGAAAGATAAAGTTCCTCTTCATGTTCAGCTTTCTAGCATGATGGTAATACCATATCTAATTGAATATAGGGACGGACATTATGCCATTGTGACCTTCATTGTACTCATATATTAACTTCTAATCTGTAATTGTTATATAGGACGTGGCTATTAATATTTATTTTTCTCTTTTTCTACCCATAACAGACAAAATGACTCCTAAAGTCCATCCCATCCAAGTAGTATGAGTGAATCGCATATAGCACTCTCCCTTGTATAGTTACATGTCCTATATATGTCTTATGTCTATACTATTTGCTAAGTATAGCCGCATGGCCAATATTCAGAGACACAGCCAATACTATATCTATGGAATGACAATTTTTAATGTATACATCATTGCCAGTGCCCATACTTGTGATCGCGCTGCTGCCTGCCGTTCGTGCATGCGCGGCGGCGCCACATGCGCGGTGACGTCACGTGCACCAGCGCGATGACATCACATGCGCATCAGCACGATGACGTCACATGCACGGCGGCTCTGATGACGCTGATCACGATGACGCTGGACCCACGGCGATACACACTGTGAATGCCGGCATTCGCGGCATTTGACTGGGGCTGTGCGATCATTCCGAACGCCATCCGTCATACAATATGCCTCCTAAACTAAGGTATGTTCCCCATTTGTGACATCTCTTCTTTATAATGGGTCTCTATATATGTATGTTGTGCATACGCCCCCTACTTGAGCTGTTTCAGGTATCCATTACCTGTGCACCCCATACTTTCTCTGACCATCACATTTTATACAGACATTCCTCGATATGTACCCCTATATATCCGCCATTATACGTATCTCCATACTCAAATTAGCACTTTTGTGCCCCTCAGGTTCCATCAAAGTCTCTCTTGGGATCCCAAGTAGCTTGCGATGTTCTACAATCCCCTCTATCTACAGTTTGTACCGCACTAATAGCAGCTGCTCCTCTGTATATTACACTCCAATGTGATTCGCATTTATGTATATTGTATGAATTTACATTATATTTCTCTGACATATACTGTATATTCCTGTTACTAATTGACTTAAAACTATATCTAGGAATATTCCATTTCTTATGCATAAATACTCATGTGTACCATATTTCTAATTCTATCTCAGGCCGTGAGCAAGGTCTTGTGATAAGACACGTGGTTCAGCTTATACAATGAATTCCTGGATGGATAAAAAATAAAAAAGCATAATTGATTCAACTATATATAACAAGTGCTGCGGTTTATTCCCACTATACAGCTTTCTAGCAGAATCCTGAAGGTTTTGGGCCAATATTGACCGGTATTTGGAGCCGTTCAGAATTCCCTCCAGCTTAACTAAGGCCCCAGTTCCAGCTGAAGAAGAGCAGCCCCTTGGCATGATGCTGCCACCACCAGGCCTCACTGTGGGGATGGGGTTCTTCTGGTGATGTGCAGGGTTGTTTTTGCACCAAACATATCTTTTGGAATTATGGCCAAAAAGTCCAACCTTGGTTTCATCCGACCATAACACCTTTTCCCACATGCTTTTGGGAGACTTCAGATGTGTTTTTGCAGAATGTCGCCCGGCTTGGATGTTTTTCTTGGTAAGAAGAGGCTTTCGTCTTGCCCCTCTACCCCATAGCCCAGACATATGAAGAATACGGGAGATTGTTGTCACATGGTCCACACGGCCAGGACTTGCCAGATATTCCTGCAGCTCCTGTAATGTTGCTGTCGGCCTCTTGGTCGCCTCCCAGACCAGTTTTCTTCTCGTCTTTTCATCAGTTTTGGAGGGACGTCCAGTTCTTGGCGATGTCACTGTTGGGCCATATTTCCTCCACCTGATGATGACGGTCTCCACTGTGTTCCATGGTAGATCTAATGCCTTGGATATTCTTTTGTCCCCTTCTCCTGACTGATACCTTCTAACAATGAGATCCCTCTGATGGAAGCTCTCTGTGGACCGTGGCTTCTGCTGTGGGATGTGACTAAGAACATTTCAGGAAAGACCAACTAGAGCAGCTGAGCTTTATCTGGGGTTAATCAGAGGCCCTTTACATGATGGCCGGTGTATGCCGACTCCGATGTAACAGGATTCTGAATGTGATTGCTTCATTCTGAACACAGCGACATCCCCAGTTATAAGAGGGTGTGCACACTTATGCAACCACATTATTTTAGTTTTGTTTTTTTTTGTTCCCTCCACCTAAAAGATTTCAGTTTGTTTTTTAATTGAGTTTATTACAGTTTATATCACATTAAAGGGGGAAAAAGGTCTGAAATGATTTATCTTTGTCTCATTAATTACATCACAGAAACCTGACATTTTAACAGGGGCGTGTAGACTTTTTATATCCACTGTAGATGGATAGATAGAAACATGAAAAATAGATAAATAGATACATTGTTAGAGAGATGTTAGAAAGCTAGTGGAAAGATAGACAGTTAGATAGAAAGATAAATAGATGTTTGATAGATAGAAAGATAAGCCTAGTCTGCTCTCTATACATTTCCTCTACCGCAACTTGTGTTAGATAAAGGTCTTACGACCAAAACGTCACATTTCTGGTGAAGTTGCCTTGCATGATAAAAAGTCTAAACAGAAGTTTTCATCAGAGTGCTGTTGTTTTTCCGTTGTTATACGATTCTGGCCGGGATGTCAGCGCAACAAGCACCAGCAAAACATCAGACAAGAGTGCCGCGCCTTGTCTGTATTATAGAAAGATATTAGAAGCTTGATAAATAGATATATGGATACATAGACAGATGGTTAGATAAATAGATATGTGATGTATAGATAAATAGATAGATAAAAAGATATATGATTTATGGATAGTTTGATAGATAAATTGTTAGATAGATGGAAAGTTAGTTAGATATGCGAGATAGAAAGATAGGTAGATTGTTACAGGGAGCCAGCGAGGCGCTCTCCCTTCGCAGCGCCGCCGGCACCCCGCGCAGGTAGAGGAGCGAGGCGAGTAAGAGCTAGATAGAGAGATAGATAGATATATGCAATGCAAGAACAGGGACGGAGAGAGACTACCTGACAACTGACGGAAATGTCTATATATTCGGAGCAGACACTGTGACAGCTCAGTGCACACCGAGCGGAGCAGCTATGACAGCACAGTAAACAAAAGTGGCAGAACATTGCTGAACTTATGTCGAAGCCTCGGACTTCATATTCTCAATGGCCGCACCAAGGGAAACTCTCTTGGTAGACATACCCTAAACTCCCATGTAGGCCACAGTGTGGTAGACTATGCCATCACAGATACGGACCCCAAAAATGTTGGTGGCTTCATAGTCACCCCACAGACACCTGTCAGACCACAACCAACTGCTCCTATACATTAAATCCACAAGTAAACCACCGGCACAAACATCACAGCAGACCGGCCTCTTCCGCCTACCTCCATCTTTTAAATGGTCCAAGATGTCAGCCCCAAAGTATATGGAGACCATAAACAGCGCAGAGATCCAGGAGATGCTCCATAACTTCCATAGGAAAGTGTGTGAGCTGAACCCAGAAGGAGTAAATCTCGCGGTAAGGGACTTTAATAATATACACTGCTCAAAAAAATAAAGGGAACACTTAAACAACACAATGTAACTCCAAGTCAATCGCACTTCTGTGAAATCAAACTGTCCACTTAGGAAGCAACACTGAGTGACAATCAATTTCACATGCTGTTGTGCAAATGGGATAGACAACAGGTGGAAATTATAGGCAATTAGCAAGACACCCCCAATAAAGGAGTGGTTCTGCAGGTGGTGACCACAGACCACTTCTCAGTTCCTATGCTTCCTGGCTGTTTTGGTCACTTTTGAATGCTGGCGGTGCTTTCACTCTAGTGGTAGCATGAGACGGAGTCTACAACCCACACAAGTGGCTCAGGTAGTGCAGCTTATCCAGGATGGCACATCAATGCGAGCTGTGGCAAGAAGGTTTGCTGTGTCTGTCAGCGTAGTGTCCAGAGCATGGGGGCGCTACCAGGAGACAGGCCAGTACATCAGGAGACGTGGAGGAGGCCGTAGGAGGGCAACAACCCAGCAGCAGGACCGCTACCTCCGCCTTTGTGCAAGGAGGAGCAGGAGGAGCACTGCCAGAGCCCTGCAAAATGACCTCCAGCAGGCTACAAATGTGCATGTGTTTGCTCAAACGGTCAGAAACAGACTCCATGAGGGTGATATGAGGGTCCGACGTCCACAGGTCGGGGTTGTGCTTACAGCCCAACACCATGCAGGACGTTTGGCATTTGCCAGAGAACACCAAGATTGGCAAATTCGCCACTGGTGCCCTGTGCTCTTCACAGATGAAAGCAGGTTCACACTGAGCACATGTCACAAAAACGTGACAGAGTCTGGAGACGCCGTGGAGAACGTTCTGCTGCCTGCAACATCCTCCAGCATGACCGGTTTGGCATTTCTTTGGAGGGCCGCACAGCCCTCCATGTGCTCGCCAGAGGTAGCCTGACTGCCATTAGGTTCCAAGATGAGATCCTCAGACCCCTTGTGAGACCATATGCTGGTGCGGTTGGCCCTGGGTTCCTCCTAATGCAAGACAATGCTAGACCTCATGTGGCTGGAGTGTGTCAGCAGTTCCTGCAAGACGAAGGCATTGATGCTATGGACTGGCCCGCCCGTTCCCCAGATCTGAATCTAATTGAGCACATCTGGGACATCATGTCTCGCTCTATCCACCAACGTCACGTTGCACCACAGACTGTCCAGGAGTTGGCAGATGCTTTAGTCCAGGTCTGGGAGGAGATCCCTCAGGAGACCGTCCGCCACCTCATCAGGAGCATGCACAGGCGTTGTAGGGAGGTCATACAGGCACGTGGAGGCCACACACACTACTGAGCCTCATTTTGACTTATTTTAAGGACATTACATCAAAGTTGGATCAGCCTGTAGTGTGTTTTTCCACTTTAATTTTGAGTGTGACTCCAAATCCAGACCTCCACGGGTTGAAAAATTTGATTTCCATTATTTTATTTTTGTGTGATTTTGTTGTCAGCACATTCAACTATGTAAAGAACAAAGTATTTCAGAAGAATATTTAATTAATTCAGATCTAGGATGTGTTATTTTTGTGTTCCCTTTATTTTTTTGAGCAGTGTACTTTACACCATGGCGGAAATGTCTGACCTCAAAAGATGCAACAAAAGGCCAAAAAAGCAACAACCCAACAGCTGGTTCGACCGGGAGTGTAAAGATATAAGGAAACCGCTAAGAATGGCCTCAAATAGGAAACACCAAGATCCAAACATCTCCAGTCTGAGGGAAGCCTACAACAACATACAAAGCCAATACAAAAATACCCTCAGAAAGAAAAAGGAAGGCAACATCTCAACCAAGCTCCTCCAACTCCAAGATGCTCTCTAGGACAACTCCTTCTGGGAACTATGGAAGCAGATGGACAAAACCAGCAAGAACACCAACCTCCACATCCAAAACGGCAACATCTGGCTCCAGTACTTCAAGGATCTTTACAAAGACATCTCGAGGGAGGACCAAAGCCCAGAACAAAAAGAAATCATGAAAAAGTTGAAGGATATGGAGGAAACAAAATCTAAGATTTCCAAAACCCTCTAGACCGATCACACTGCAGAAGATAACAGAGAGGATCTCAGTCATAAAGAGTAAAAAAGCCCGCGGCCCAGATGGAATCATTCCAGAAATGATCAAATACAGCCCGCCAGGTATCCAGGCTGCATTAGTAAAACTCTACAATGTTGTGCTAAGTGCTGACTACTTTCCCCAGAGCTGGTACCAGGGCATCATCACCCCCATACACAAGGGCAGAGACAGGTACGACCCAGCCAACTATAGAGGAAAATGTGTCAGCAGCAACCTGGGAAAACTCCTCAGCAGTATCCTGAATAAGAGGACCCTCAGCCTCCTCACCCAGCACAACATCCTCAGCAGAAGCCAAGCAGGCTTCATACCAAACCACATCTACACATTGCAGAGCCTCATCAAGAGCCATGTCCACAATACAAAGCATGGAAAGATCTATGCCTGCTTTGTGGACTTTATGAAGGCCTTTGACTCAGTGAGGCATCCAGGCCTATTCCTGAAACTTCTTGAAAGCGGAATAGGAGGAAAAACACATGATGTCATCAGAAGTTCCTACACCGAGAACAGATGCAGCGTGAAGGTAAATGGGAGGAGAACGGCTTATTTCCGGCAGAGCCGAGGAGTCAGACAGGGCTGCAGCCTCAGTCCAACCCTGTTTAACATCTACATCAATGAGCTGGCGGCGGCTCTGGAGTCCTCCTCAGCACCTGGTCTCACCTTCCATGACACTGAGGTGAAACTTCTCCTTTATGCAGATGATCTTCTGCTACTATCGCCAACTGAGAAAGGTCTCCAAGATAACCTGAAAATCCTGGAGAAGTTCAGTAACACGTGGGCACTGCCCATCAATCCAAAGAAAACCAACATCATGGTGTTCCAGAAAAGAAACCGAAAAGCAGCCGCCGTCCTCCCTTCCTGCTAAAGAACTGTCCAATTTCAGAAACCGACAGCTACACCGACCTGGGCCTAAAAATCAGGGAGTTTTAAGAAAGCCATGGAAACACTGAAAGACAAGGCGAGCAAAACCTTCTATGCCATCAGAAGGAGTCTGTATCACCTTAAGGCACCAGTGACCGTCTGGCTTAAAATCCTTGACACCATCATCGCCCCAATCCTTCTGTATGGCAGCGAAGTCTGGGGCCCAGACATATACCCAGACCGGGCAAAGTGGGTCTCTGGGCTAACAGAACTATTCCACCTAGAACTCTGCAAACACTTTCTCCAGGTCCACAGGAGCACCTCAAACAGCACCTGTCGAGCAAAACTGGGCAGATTCCCACTCTACTTTGCTGTCCAGAAGAGGGCGCTATCATTCAAAGACCATCTTCATAGCAGCAGTCCCAGCTCCTACCATCACAAAGCCTTGATTCACCAAGAAGCCCCAGAAAAACAAAGCACCCTGCAACAAGTCACCCAAAACCAGCCTGCCCAAGCCACAAACCAATACAGCCTGACAAAGGAGGAAATCCAGAGGACGATACACAAGGGTAAAGAAGAGTATATCAGCATCTGGAGGAACGACATAAGAACATCCCAGAAGCTGACAGTATACCAGAGCCTGCAGAGGGAGTACAAACTGGCCCCATATCAGGAGAAACTCCCCAATCCAAAAGATCGACAGATTCTGAGCCGGTACAGACTGAGCGCCCACAGCCTGCTCATCGAATCCGGGCGTCACCGACAGAGGTACATGCCCAGGGAGAGCAGACTGTGCCAGCAGTGCGACCAGGAGGCCGGGGAGGATGAGGCTCCTTTCCTGCTGCGGTGCCCCAAATACTCAGCAGTGAGGGAGACTGACTTCAGGAGACTGTCTGATCTCTGCCCAGACTTCACCTCCATGGAGGAGGAAGAGAGACTCTCCATACTGCAGGGGGAAGAGGAGAACACAGCGGCCACAGCAGCACAATATATTACTGCCTGCCCTAGACTGAGAGGAGCCTGATATACCATGGACTGCTACACTCACCTAAAGAATTATTAGTGCCCCCATACTAATACGGTGCTGGACCCCCTTTTGCCTTCAGAACTGCCTTAATTCTATGTGGCATTGATCCCACAAGGGGCTGATAGCATTCTTTAGAAATGTTGGCCCATATTGATAGGAGAGCATCTTGCAGTTGATGGAGATTTGAGGGATGCACATCCGGGGCACGAAGCTCCCGTTCCACCACATCCCAAAGATGCTCTATTGGGTTGAGATCTGGGGACTGTGGGGCCATTTTAGTGCAGTGAACTCATTGTCATGTTCAAGAAACCAATGTGAAATGATTGGAGCTTTGTGACATGGTGCATTATCCTGCTGGAAGTAGCCATCAGAGGATGGGTACATGTTCTCATTCTGTTTACCCCAAATTCGGACTCTACCATTTGAATGTCTCAACAGAAATCGAGACTCATCAGACCAGGCAACATTTTTCCAGTCTTCAACAGTCCAATTTTGGTGAGCTCGTGCAAATTGTAGCCTCTTTTCCCTATTTGTAGTGGAGATGAGTGGTACCCGGTGGGGTCTTCTGCTGTTGTAGCCCATCCGCCTCAAGGTTGTGCGTGTTGTGGCTTCACAAATGCTTTGCTGCAGACCTCGGTTGTAACGAGTGGTTATTTCAGCCAACGTTGCTCTTCTATCAGCTTGAATCAGTCGGCCCATTCTCCTCTGACCTCTAGCATCCACAAGGCATTTTCGCCCACAGGACGGCCGCATACTGGATGTTTTTCCCTTTTCACACCATTCTTTGTAAACCCTAGAAATGGTTGTGCGTGAAAATCCCAGTAACTGAGCAGAATGTGAAATACTCAGACCGGCCCGTCTGGCACCAACATCCATGCCACGCTCAAAACGGCTTAAATCCCCTTTCTTTCCCATTCTGACATTCAGTTTGGAGTTCAGGAGATTGTCTTGACCAGGAGCACCCCCCCTAAATGCATCGAAGCAACTGCCATGGGATTGGTTGACTAGATAATTGCATTAATGAGAAATAGAACAGGTGTTCCTAATAATTCTTTAGGTGAGTGTATATCTCACCCTGTATATGTCCCCCTCCCCCAACCCTACCCAATTATTTCCCACTTGCTTTGGCAATGCTAAAATGTATTTAGTCCTGCCAATAAAGCTTATTTGATTTGATAGATAGATAATAGATAGATAGATATGAGATAGATAATAGATAGATACGAGTTAGATAGACAGATATGAGATAGATGATAGATAGATAATAGATAGATAGATAGGAGATAGATAGATAGATAGATAATAGATAGATAATAGATAGATAGATAGATAATAGATAGATAGATATGAGATAGATAATAGATAGATAATAGATAGATAATAGATAGATAGATAGATAGATAATAGATAGATAGATGATAGATAGATAGATAATAGATAGATAGATAGATAGATAATAGATAGATAGATAGATAGATAATAGATAGATAGATGATAGATGATAGATAGATAGATAATAGATAGATAGATAGATAGATAGATAGATATATAGCTTAGGTTTTATAAGATTCATAGATATGGTTAATAGAATAAACAGATTGATAGAGCCTTAATATCATTTTATTTTTACAGATATTAGGACGTGTCCGGACATGTTTTGACAGCTGTTTACTATTGTCGCCGCTGTTCGTACATTAGGCCGACTATGTCTCGTGACACATGTATAAACATTGTTGGCTTCTACATTTGGCAGGTGGTGACATCAGCTTTGGGCAGGGGCTGTGTGGGTTTGTGGGAGGCTTGGGGCGGTGAAAGGGACTGAAAGGTCCTTTAGCTAATAGATAGATAACTTCATATTCTGTTGATAGATTTTTGCTTAAATCACGTACGCCTTCGATTTATTAAACATGATCGTATATAATCGCAGGTCCACTAACAAAGGATGACATCACGATGGGCGGGGTTGTGGGCGGAGTGTGCTGTGTTATGGGCGGAATAAGGGGGCGTCTCAGTGACATCATCAAAGGTCTTTAGCTTTTAAAAAAATAGAAGGATCAATTAGCTGCTGCCAATATTTATAATACCGTAGTAAGAGGTTAATATAAGATAATACAAGCTTAAAGGGGTTCTGCAGTTTGTTTTAACTGATGATCTATCCTCTGGATAGATCATCAGCATCTGATCGGCGGGGGTCTGACATCCGGGACCCCCGCCGATCAGCTGTTTGAGAAGGCAGGACAGAACAGAGCTTAGCCCCGCCCAGGCAAGTTGATAACATGACGTCACTGGGCCAGTGGTAAACAGCAAGAAGGCCGCAGCACTCCTAGAGCGCCTCTGCCTTCTCACAGCTGATCGGCGGGGGTCCTGGGTGTCGGACCCCCGCCGATCAGATGCTGATGATCTATCCAGAGGATAGATCATCAGTTTAAACAAAGTGCAGAACCCCTTTAATATCATTTTATTTTTAACCTCTTCAGGACACATGACGTACCGGTACGGCATGTTGTCCTGGTACTTAAGGACCCATGATGTACCGGTACGTCATGTATAGTTCCGATCACCGCCGCCCAGCGGGCGGTGATCGGAACCCGATGCCTGCTCAAATCATTGAGCAGGCACCTTGGCAAAATGCGCGGGAGGGTCCCGTAACCCCCCCCCCCCCCGTGTCGGCAATCGCAGCTTTTACCTGCGGTTGCGGCGGCTGGCGGCGGTGCCATCGGGTCCCCATGGGGCTGTCTTGGGGACCCGATGGCATGGAAGGCAGCGCAATGCCTAAGGAAGGCATCTGCGCTGCCTTCCGGTGAAGAGCCTGTGAGATCCAGCCCCCTGGATCTCACAGGCCGGAAGCTGTATGAGTAATACACACAGTATTACTCATACAGCCAATGCATTCCAATACAGAAGTATTGGAATGCATTGTAAAGGATTAGACCCCCAAAAGTTCAAGTCCCACAGTGGGACAAAAAATAAAGTGAAAAAAAAGTTGAAAAAATAAAGTGAACAAAAAAGTTGAAAAAAAATAAATAAGTTTTCCTCCCCCAAAAATTAAAAGTTTCAAGTAAAAATAACCAAAAACGTCATTTTCCCCAAATAAAGTTAAAAAAAATTGTATACATATTAGGTATCGCCGCGTCCGTATCGACCGGCTATATAAACATATCACATGACCTAACCCCTCAGATGAACACCGTAAAAAATGTAAAATAAAAACTGTGCTAAATAAAAAAAAATTGTCACCTTACATCACAAAAAGTGTAATAGCAAGCGATCAAAAAGTCATATGCACCCCAAGATAGTGCCAATAAAACCGTCATCTCATCCCGCAAAAATCATACCCTACCCAAGATAATCGCCCAAAAACTGAAAAAATGAGGGCTCTCAGACTATGGAAACACTAAAACATGATATTTTTTTGCTTCAAAAATGAAATCATTGTGTAAAACTTACATAAATAAAAAAAAAGTATACATATAAGGTATCGCCGCGTCCGTGACAACCTGCTCTATAAAATTACCACATGATCTAACCTGTCAGATGAATGTTGTAAATAACAAAAAAGAAAAACGGTGCCAAAACTGTTATTTCTTGTTACCTTGCCTCACAAAAAGTGTAATATAGAGCAACCAAAAATCATATGTACCTTAAACTAGTACCAACAAAACTGCCACCCTATCCCGTAGTTTCTAAAATGGGGTCACTTTTTTGGAGTTTCTACTCTAGGGGTGCATCAGGGGGGCTTCAAATGGGACACGGTGTCAAAAAAAAACAGTCCAGCAAAATCTGCCTTCCAAAAACCGTATGGCATTCCTTTCCTTCGGCGCCCTGCCGTGTGCCCGTACAGCAGTTTATAGAAGTAGAGAAATTGAAACTTGGAAATTTGCAATTTTTAAAAATTGTTTGGTAAATTTGGTATTTTTTTATAAATAAAAATGAATTTTACCAGTGTCATGAAGTACAATATGTGACGAAAAAACAATCTCAGATTGACCTGGATAAGTCAAAGCGTTTTAAAGTTATCAGCACTTAAAGTGACACTGGTCAGATTTGCAAAAAATGGCCTGGTCCTTAAGGTGAAATAAGGCTGAGTCCTAAAAGGGGTTAAACTCACCTTATCCAATTGTTCGCAGCCGGCATCATCTTCTTTCAGGACCTGCAAAAGGACCTTTGATGACGTCACTGCGCTCATCACATGGTCCGTCACATGGTTTATCACCATGGTGATGGACCATGTGATGAGCACAGTTACGTCATCAAAGGTCCTTTTCCTCCCAGGTCATCAAAGAAGAAGACGAGCCGGGCCGTGCAAACAAGTTATGAAGTGAGTAATAATTAATTTTTATCTTTTTAACCCCTTAAGGACCTTTGGTGACATCATCAAAGGTCTATAGATAGTTAGATAGACGGATCAAATCACTATTATTAATAATATTTATAATAACTTAATAAGAATTTAATATAAGCTTAATATTTTATTTTTAAACATATTAAACTTAATTAAATTACTGACGCTTTATCAGATCTAAAAGGGGATTTGAATGGGCGGTATTTTAGGCAGGGTTTGGGTGGGATTATGGGCGGAGTTATGTCAGAAAAGGGGCGTGACCACTTGTCACTTGGACGAGTTATGTCCCCCCTTACTACTGGTAAGTGATGCACACACCCGGTCATCCACATGATGTAATGTGAATTATCAGACCAGGCGCCTTCTTCCCATTGTGCATCTGGTGCCATCTCTTCTCCAGGTAAGTGATGCACACACTCGGCCATCGACATGATGTAATGTGAATTATCAGACCAGGCGCCTTCTTCCCATTGTGCATCTGGTGCCATCTCTTCTCCAGGTAAGTGATGCACACACCCGGTCATCCACATGATGTAATGCGATTCCTCAGACCAGACTGTCTTCCTCTCATAGTGCACCTGGTGCCATCTCTTCTCCAGGTAAGTGATGCACACACCCGGCCATCCACATGATGTAATGTGACTCATCAGACCAGACTGTCTTCCTCTCATAGTGCACCTGGTGCCATCTCTTCTCCAGGTAAGTGAGGCACACACCCGGCCATCCACATGATGTAATGTGATTCATCAGACCAGACCGTCTTCCTCTCATAGTGCACCTGGGGCCATCTCTTCTCCAGGTAAGTGATGCACACACCCGGCCATCCACATGATGTAATGTGACTCATCAGACCAGGCGCCTTCTTCCCATAGTGCACCTGGTGCCAGTTCTTCTCCAGGTAAGTGATGCACACACCCGGCCATCCACATGATGTAATGTGATTCATCAGACCAGGCGCCTTCCTCTCATAGTGCATCTGGTGCCATCTCTTCTCCAGGTGACACCCTCCACCACCCCGACCATCTACATGGTGTAACGTGACTCCTCAGAGAAGACCGTCTTCTTCCATTGCTCCAGTTCTGATGCTCACAGGCTCACATGGACCAATGATAATACAATAGAGGGAGGGAGGGGAGGCCGCACACTGGCCACCAATGATAATACAATAAAGGGGGGGGGGGGGGGCGGGGGAGGCCGCACACTGGCCACCAATGATATTACAATAGAGGGAGGGAGGGGGGCCGGGGGGGCCGCACTGGCCACCAATGAAATTTAAACTGGGGAGGGAGGGGGGTCTGCCCCCTGCTGCCTGGCAGCCCCTGATCTCTTATAGGGGGCTATGATATGCACAATTAACCCCTCAGGTGCAGCACCTGAGGAGTTAATTGTGCGGATCACAGCCCCCTGTAAGAGATCGGGTGCTGCCAGGCAGCAGGGGGCAGTCATGTACACAGTTCGTAGTATATTCTAACTAGAAGCGTCCCCATCACTATTGGAACGCCTCTGTGTTAGAATATACTGTCGGATATGAGTTTTCACGAAGTGAAAACTCATCTCTGAAAAAGCTTTTATGCAGACGGATCTTCGGATCCGTCTGTATGAAAGTAACCTACGGCCACGGATCACGGACGCGGATGCCAATCTTGTGTGCATCCGTGTTCTTTCACGGACCCATTGACTTGAATGGGTCCGTGAACCGTTGTCCGTCAAAAAAATAGGACAGGTCATATTTTTTTGACGGACAGGAAACACGGATCACGAATGCGGCTGCAAAACGGTGCATTTTCCGATTTTTCCACGGACCCATTGAAAGTCAATGGGTCCGCGAAAAAAAAAGGAAAACGGCACAACGGCCACGGATGCACACAACGGTCGTGTGCAGGAGGCCTAATAGTGGAGATAACTGAATCCGAGAGTCCCTTCTTTTTTAAGGTGCTGCGTTCAGTCTCCAGGCCGTCAAGTTCAAGTGTTTGACGTTTGGGTGATTTACTGGGCCTTGATGAAGGAGATCCGGTACGGATGGGAGAGTCCAGGATTCCCCTGCCGAAAGATGAAGTAGCAGGGGGAACCAGGATCTTCTCGGCCAGTGAGGGGCTATAAAGATTACCTTGGCCTTTTCTTTCTGCACCTTTATGAGAGTCTTTGATATTAGACTGAAGGGAGGAAAGGCGTAAAGAAGACAGTTTGGCCATAGTCGGGATAGGGCATCTATCCATAGTAGCTGGTCCCTTTGGGAGAGGGAACAGAACTGTTTGGTCTGTTTTTTGGTCTTTGTCGCAAACAGATCTACTTTTGGAGTCCCCCACTTGAGACACAACTGATGAAATATTTGAGGATTTAGGGACCACTCTCCTTCTTTCAGAGTCTGACGGCTGAGGAAGTCGGCCAAAGAATTTTCTTCTCCTCTGACATGTAAGGCTGTAAGGGAAATTAGGTTGCTCTATGCCCAGGAGAAGATCTTTTCGCTTACAGCTGCTATGGAGCGACTCCTGGTTCCTCCCTGTTTGTTTAAATAGGCGACCGTAGTAGTATTGTCTGAGAAGACTTTTATACTTTTTGGTGATGTAGGCGTAAAGAGAGCGACCATGACGTTGTATACCGCTGAGAGTTCCCTTAAGTTGGAGGAGGCTTGTAGCAGATCTGTTCCCCAAGTGCCTTGGACCACTCTTCCGTCTGAGTGACCTCCCCAGCCGATGCTGCTGGCATCTGTGGTTATGATCATTTGATCTCGTCTCCAGGAAACTCCCGTCTGAAGGTGTTTTCTGATTCTCCACCACATAAGAGATATTTTTGCGACTTCGGGATCATCACGCGCTTTTCCAGGGCCGAGGAGGTTCCATCCCAGGAAGATAGGAGGAACGCCTGAAGTGGTCTTGTGTGGTATTGGGCCCACCTTACTGACTGGATCGTTGATGTAAGGATACCTAGAATGGTCATGAGGTTTCTTACCGTTGTGAATTTTTGACTGCAGAATAGCGAGACTCTTTCCTGGAGCTCGATCTGTTTGTTCTGTGGAAGAAAGGACATTAATTTATGGGAATCTAATGTTACCCCCAAAAAGGTCTTCCTTTGTGCCAGATTTATGTCTGATTTTTTAAAATTTATGATCCACCCTAGAGTGGTAAAAAATTCGTGAACGTCTGCTAGGTGGGACAGAAGGGTCTCTGCACAGGGAGCGACTACCAGAAAATCGTCCAGGTAAGGTATAATTTGAATGCCTCTTAGGTGAAGGGTTTTGAGGACCTCTGCCATGATCTTTGAAAATACCCTTGGGGCTGAGGAGAGCCCGAAGGGGAGGGCTGTGAATTGAAAGTGACAGAGTCGGTTTTTTATAAAGACAGCACAATTCTTAAGTACTTTTGATGGGTCATAACAATTGGGACGTGGTAATAGGCGTCCTGAAGGTCCATGGTCGCCATGAAGCAGTCTTGAGGCAGGACATTTATGGCGGATCTCACTGACTCCATCTTGAAGCGCTTGTAAACGATAAACTTGTTTAGTCTTTTTAAATTTATAATCAGTCGATAGGTTCTGTTGGGTTTCTGGATTAAGAAGACAGGGAAGTAAAACCCCTTGCCCTGTTCTTCCGCAGGAAACCGACGAATTACGCCTTTCTGAATCAGAGACATAATTTCTGACTCTAGGCAAGATTGTTTCTCTCGATGAGGCACAATTTTGTTGATCATGAAACGATCTGTTGGTACTGAAAGAAACTCTAACCTTAGGCCTTGACTTAAGGTGTCTACCACCCAGGGAGATGCTCCCATATTTTCCCAGACGGCAGCAAAGCGGATTAGTCTGCCCCCCACTTGACCTCTGGCGTCATTGTTTTGAGGATGAAGCATTTTCGGGGTTAAAGAGAAACCCTCTACCTCTGGAGGGCTGCCATCTCCTCGAACTCTCTTTTTTCTTAGGATCCCCTTTGGGCTTTCTTTGATTTTGAAAGGCACGCCTCTGATGAAAATAGCGGTTCTCCATAGGGAAGCCCTTCTTTTTGTCCGCAGCTTTGTCCAGAATATCGTCTAAAGTGGTATCAAATAATCTATCGCCTTCACACGGGATGGAGCATAGGCGGTTCTTTGAGCTCGCGTCCCCTGACCAGGTGCGGAGCCAGACAGCTCTTCTTGTGGCATTTGATAAGGCTGCTGATCTGGCAGAGAGTTTCACTAAATCAGCTGATGCATCAGCAAGAAAATTAGACGCTTTCTTGAGAGCTGGTAGGGAAGCCAGGATTTCTTCTCGTGGGGTACCAGCCGTCAGGTGATTTTCTAGCTGGTTCAGCCAAACTGAGAGTGTTCTTGCAGTACAGGTAGAAGCTATACTTGGCCGCAGCATAGCTGTGTTAGTCTCCCATGATTTTTTTAAAAGGCTTTCACACTTTTTGTCCATGGGGTCCCTGAGGAGGCCAGTATCCTCAAAAGGTAGCGAGGTTCTTTTAGAGATCCGGGCTACTGGTGCATCTACCTTTGGGTTTTTTTCCCACAGGTTTGAGTCAGAGTCATCAAAGGGGTATTTGCGTTTAAAGGCGCCTGATATAGCAACCCTTTATTCTGGATCTTTCCACTCCCTTGCAATAAGAGACTTGACATTATTATGAATGGGGAAGGTTCTTTTCTTCCTTTCCCCTAACCCTTGTACGGAATGAGCCTCCTTCACCTCCTCAATATTCATAGTTGCTCTGATGATTTTTAAGAGCCCATCTGTTTCTTCCGGCTGAAAGAGGGGTTTCCCCGAGTAGTCTTCAGAAGAGGAGGAGTCTGACCCGGAAAACACTTCTTCTTCATCCAACTCAAACCCGGCGTCAGAGACTAGAGATCTTTGATGGTCTTGAGGTGGATGGTCTTGCGGATGACGGCATTCTTAGGTCTACTGCCGCATTAACTTCTTTTACTATTGACCTCTTAGACTCGAGAAGGGAAGGAGATTACTCTGAGACAATTTTTTCTGTGCACTTGGGGCACAGATGTTTTTTTTTATTTGGAGGAGAGTATTTGCGACAAATGGCACATTTTTTTCGTGCCAGATCTCCACCAGGCGGTTTCGGGGTCGCGGTCTCTCTGGCCTAAGATCAACACAGAAAAAAACACAATGGGGAGCACATTTAGAGACCAGCAAAAAACTATTTGAGAGGCCAGACCCTTCACCGATGGTGGAAAGCAGCAGGCACCAAGTGCAGTAATATAAGGTATAGTACAATATAGCATAAACAGCTTTAAGCATATCTCTCCTCTGGGGAGGAGGCTTATCGGGCTGAGGGATCCACGGGCTTTCTTGCAGTGTCCATGTCTCCAGGGCTCAGCATGGTCAAGAGTAGCACGAGGACGCTGTACTGCTTGAGAGGAACTTTTAAATTCCGCGCCGCTGGAGGTCCGCCTTCTCGCGAGATTCTCTTGCCCAAGGAGAATCTCACCCGCTGACGTCAGACCCCGCGATAGTTCCCGGAAACTATCGAGCGTGCGCCTGGGGATGCCTGCAAGCAGGGCTTATTTTCAGGAACAAGAAGGGAAGCCAGGCGTCCCCGAGGACCCGTTCCCTGCTCCAGCCCTCCCACATAAGCGTGGGGAAGGGCCCCAGAGACCGAGGTGAGGCTGGGCGGAAGAAAAGAGTTCTCCTGGACTCCAGGAGCGGCTTCCACGTACGTCTGTCGGACAGGAAACAACGACTGACTAGGTAAGGGGGAGGAGGCTCTTAAATCTTCTGCTTCTACGTTGTTGTTTCCAGTCCGGGGCGGGGGCATCCCTCCTATAATTGCCGTTGTGGAGGCGTTAGGGAAAAATAGAGATACAATTTCAAAATTTCACTTTTTTTGGCAGCTTTTCCATTTTAATATTGTGTTTACTTTTTGCAAAGCAAGGGTTAACAGCCAAACAACACTCTATATTTATGGCCCTGATTCTGTAGTTTACAGAAACACCCCATATGTGGTCGTAAACCGCTGTACGGGCACACGGCAGAGCGCAGAAGGAAAGGAACGTCATACGGTTTTTGGAAGGCAGATTTTGCTGGACTGTTTTTTTGACACCATGTCCCATTTGAAGCCCCCCTGACGCACCCCTAGAGTAGAAACTCCAAAAAAGTGACCCCATCTAAGAAACTACAGGATAGGGTGGCAGTATTGTTGGTACTAGTTTAGGGTACATATGATTTTTGGTTGCTCTATATTACACTTTTTGTGAGGCAAGGTAACAAGAAATAGCTGTTTTGGCCCCGTTTTTATTTTTTGTTATTTACAACATTCATCTGACAGGTTAGGTCATGTGATATTTTTATAGATCAGGTTGTCATGGACGCGGCGATACCTAATATGTATACTTTTTATTTATGTAAGTTTTACACAATGATTTCATTTTTGAAACAAAAAAAAATCATGTTTTAGTGTTTCCATAGTCTAAGAGCCATAATCTTTGCAGTTTTTGGGCGATTATCTTGGGTAGGGTATTTTTGCAGGATGAGATGACGGTTTTATTGGCACTATTTTGGGGTGCATGTGACTTTTGATCGCTTGCTATTATACTTTTTGTGATGTAAGGTGACAAAAAATTGTTTATTTATCACAGTTTTTATTTTACATTTTTTACGGTGTTCATCTGAGGGGTTAGTTCATGTGATATTTTTATAGAGCCGGTCCATACGAACGCGGCGATACCAAATATGTATACTGTTTTTTTATTTATGTAAGTTTTACACAATAACAGCTTTTTTAAAACAAAAAAAATGATGTTTTAGTGTCTCCATATGGTGAGCCATAGTTTTTTTTATTTTTTGGGCGTTTGTCTCAGGTAGGGGCTCATTTTTTGCGGGATGAGGTGACGGTTAGATTGGTACTATTTTGGTGGGCAAACGCCTTTTTGATCGCCTGCTATGGTACTTTTTGTGATGTAAGGTGACAAAAAAATTGTTTATTTAGCAGTTTTTATTTTTTACACTGTTCATCTGAGAGGTTAGGTCATGTGATATGTTTATAGAGCCGGTCGATACGGACGCGGCGATACCTAATATGTATACTCCCCCCCCCCCCCCCTATTTTTTTTAACTTTATTTGGGGAAAATGAAGTTTTTGGTTATTTTTACATGAAACTTAATTTTTGGTGGGAAAACTTTTTTTTTTAAAAAAAATTTTCACTTTCTTTTTTGTCCCACTTTGGGACTTGAACTTTTGGGGTCTAATCCTTTACAATGCATTCTGATACTTCTGTATTGTAATGCATTGGCTGTATGAGTAATACTGTGTGTATTACTCATCCAGGGGGCTGGATCTCACAGGCTCGTCACCGGAAGGCAGCGCGCTGCCTTCCATGCCATCGGGTGCCCCCCACACCCCCATGGGGACCCGATGGCACCGCCGCCGCAACCGCAGGTAAAAGCCGCAAACCGCAGGTCTGAATTGACCTGTCACGGGACCCCCCCCCCCCAAACATTTAGCCATCGGGATGAGGTGACGGATAGATTGGTACTATTTTGGCAGGCACCTTGTTCCGGTACGTCATGTGTCCTGAAGAGGTTAATATATTTATTTTTTAACCCCTCCAGCGCTATTGTACTAAGCGTTCTGTATTCAGAATGCTATTATTTTCCCTTATAACTATGTTATAAGGGGAAATAATACAATCTACAGAACACCGATCCCAAGCCCGAACTTCTGTGAAGAAGTCTGGGTTCGGGTACCAACGCATTAAACGCGCATTTCCCCGCAACGCACCCGCATCCTATCCGGCCCTCACACGCGACACCCGTGTGAAAGAGGCCTAACTTCACCTTTATAAAGCCTCTGCCGGAGCGGTGAGGTCACACCCCTGAGGAGCCCAGGTGACCACAAGCCCTCAGGACAGGTTATCAATATCAGACTGGCAGGGGCCCGACTACCCAGGAGTCACATGACCTAGGTGCAGCTTAGTCCCATTCAGGTGTAATACCATTGCTAAATCCCACCCCAGCCAAAGATGGAGGAGCCACATTGTCCTCCCCCTTATAACATGTGACAAGTCCACAAGTCCCCACCCATCCCCCTTACATGTGACCAGTTTGCATGTTCCCACCCCTTCCTCCTTAAAACATGTGACCAGTCCCCACCCATCCCCTTATAACATGTGACCAGGCCACGTAGCCCTAGCCCTCCCCCTTATAACATGTGACCAGGACACGTAGCCCCACCCCTCCCCCTTATAACATGTGACCAGGCCACATAGCCCTACCCCTCCCCCTTATACCATGTGACCAGGCCACGTAGCCCTACCCCTCCCCCTTATAACATGTGACCAGAACACGTAACCCCACCACTCCCCCTTATACCATGTGACCAGGCCATGTAGCCCCACCCCTCCCCCTTATAACATGTGACCAGGACACATAGCCCCACCCCTCCCCTCTTGTACCATGTGACCAGGTCACGTAGCCCCTCCCCCTTATACCATGTGACCTGCCGCATTCATACTTGGAACATTTATTTATTTTCACAATTGGAATGTACAAAACAAAAAGAAAAAGAAAATAATCTGTCGTCCATGATGAGAGGGGCAGAGGGCCGGGATAACACAGCGCCTGGGGGGCAGGAAGAGCGGTCCGGGGGCACGCACATGTCGGAGGCAGGGTCACAGGTCACTCCAGGGACTGCAGCATCAGCAGCTGCTTCAGAACCTTTGTTTGACTCGTTTCCCGAATCTCTCCGGCCAGGAACATTTCATCCACAACCGTGTACACCTGGGGGGGGAGGGGAGACCGTAAGACTGGGAGAGCGCAGCAAGCGGGCAGACTGGAGGGGTTTAGAGCGTGGGACAGAGAGCAGCACAGCAAGAGGGCAGACCGGGGGAGGGAAGAGCGCGAGATGGAGAGAGCGCAGCAAGTGCCCAGACTGGAGGGGTTTAGAGCGTGGTACAGAGAAAGAGAAGCACAGCAAGAAGGCAGACCGGGGGAGAGCGCGACGCAGCAAGTGCCCAGACTGGGGGAGGGGAGAGCGTGAGATGGGGAAAGCGCAGCGCAGAAACGGCAGGACGGGGGAGGGGAGAGTAGGAGAAGGAGGGAGCGCAGCACAGGAAGCGCGCGGGCAGACCGGTAGAGGGGAGAGCATGAACCGGAGGGAGTGCAACACAGCAAGTGCCCAGACTGGAGGGGTTTAGAGCGTGGGAAAGAGAGCGCGCAGAAAGCGGGTAGACTGGGGGTGGGGAGTGCACAGCAAGAGAGCAGACCGGAGGGTGGGGAGTACAGAGCGCTGAGCAGAAAGGGAGAGACCGTGAGACGGAGAGAACTCCGTGCAGCGAGCGGGCGGACCGGGGGGAAAGGAAGCAATTACCTTATAGAAGTTAAAGACCAGATCCAGCTCACAGACATTGTGGAAATATTCATTCAGGACCTGCAGGGAGGAGACAAAATGGAGGCAAGTCAGCGAGACGCCGCCCCTGACAAAGAATACAAGATGGAGGCAAGTCAGCGAGACGCCACCCCTGACAAAGAATACAAGATGGAGGTAAGTCAGCGAGACGCCACCCCTGACAAAGAATACAAGATGGAGGTAAGTCAGCGAGACGCCACCCCTGACAAAGAATACAAGATGGAGGTAAGTCAGCCAGACTCCGCCCCTGACAAAGAATACAAGATGGAGGTAAGTCAGCGAGACTCCGCCCCTGACAAAGAATACAAGATGGAGGTAAGTCAGCCAGACTCCGCCCCTGACAAAGAATACAAGATGGAGGAAAGTCAGCGAGACTCCGCCCCGACATACAGAGAATACAAAATGGAGGCAAGTCAGCGAGACTCCGCCCCTGACAAAGAATACAAGATGGAGGTTAGTCAGCGAGACTCCGCCCCGACATACAGAGAATACAAAATGGAGGCAAGTCAGCGAGACTCCGCCCCTGACAAAGAATACAAGATGGAGGAAAGTCAGCGAGACTCCGCCCCGACATACAGAGAATACAAAATGGAGGCAAGTCAGCGAGACTCCGCCCCTGACAAAGAATACAAGATGGAGGTTAGTCAGCCAGACTCTGCCACTATTGACTAACTTTTTTTTCCTTCTTTTAAAGATAATAAAATTAAATAAAAATCAGTAATAACGTGTGATAATCCGACAGCCGCCGCCATCGCCCTTTAGCTGAATACTCGAGGACTCGGCCTCTCCACAGCGCCGGGAAGGTTCCTTTTCTTCCTGTTAATCATGGCCTCACCTCTACGAAGTTGTGGATGGCCTCCAGGTAGGCCAGGTTGTTGTCCGTCACATCCACGCAGATGCAGAAGTAGAGGCCGGCGTATCGGCGGTAGATGATCTTAAAATTCCGGAACTAAAAGAAGATAAAAAGACGGTCAGGAAAATGGACGGCAGCGGAAACAAGAGCAGCGCCCCCTCCCTCAGCACCAGCGGTATGAGCACACAGTGATGACCCCCATCCTCCTTCAGCACCAGCGGTATGAGCACACAGTGATGACCCCCATCCTCCTTAAGCACCAGCGGTATGAGCACACAGTGATGACCCCCATCCTCCCTCAGCACCAGCGGTATGAGCACACAGTGATGACCCCCATCCTCCTTCAGCACCAGCGGTATGAGCACACAGTGATGACCCCCATCCTCCTTAAGCACCAGCGGTATGAGCACACAGTGATGACCCCCATCCTCCCTCAGCACCAGCGGTATGAGCACACAGTGATGACCCCCATCCTCCCTCAGCACCAGCGGTATGAGCACACAGTGATGACCCCCATCCTCCTTCAGCACCAGCGGTATGAGCACACAGTGATGACCCCCATCCTCCTTCAGCACCAGCGGTATGAGCACACAGTGATGACCCCCATCCTCCTTCAGCACCAGCGGTATGAGCCCACAGTGATGACCCCCACCCTCCCTCAGCACCAGCGGTATGAGCACACAGTGATGACCCCCATCCTCCTTCAGCACCAGCGGTATGAGCACACAGTGATGACCCCCACCCTCCTTCAGCACCAGCGGTATGAGCACACAGTGATGACCCCCATCCTCCTTCAGCACCAGCGGTATGAGCACACAGTGATGACCCCCATCCTCCCTCAGCACCAGCGGTATGAGCACACAGTGATGACCCCCATCCTCCTTCAGCACCAGCGGTATGAGCACACAGTGATGACCCCCATCCTCCTTCAGCACCAGCGGTATGAGCACACAGTGATGACCCCCATCCTCCTTCAGCACCAGCGGTATGAGCCCACAGTGATGACCCCCACCCTCCCTCAGCACCAGCGGTATGAGCACACAGTGATGACCCCCATCCTCCTTCAGCACCAGCGGTATGAGCACACAGTGATGACCCCCACCCTCCTTCAGCACCAGCGGTATGAGCACACAGTGATGACCCCCATCCTCCTTCAGCACCAGCGGTATGAGCACACAGTGATGACCCCCATCCTCTCTCAGCACCAGGGGTATGAGCACACAGTGATGACCCCCATCCTCTCTCAGCACCAGCGGTATGAGCCCACAGTGATGACCCCCACCCTCCTTCAGCACCAGGGGTATGAGCCCACAGTGATGACCCCCATCCTCCCTCAGCACCAGCGGTATGAGCACACAGTGATGACCCCCATCCTCCTTCAGCACCAGCGGTATGAGCACACAGTGATGACCCCCATCCTCCTTCAGCACCAGCGGTATGAGCACACAGTGATGACCCCCATCCTCCCTCAGCACCAGCGGTATGAGCACACAGTGATGACCCCCATCCTCTCTCAGCCCCAGCGGTATGAGCACACAGTGATGACCCCCATCCTCCTTCAGCACCAGGGGTATGAGCACACAGTGATGACCCCCATCCTCCTTCAGCACCAGCGGTATGAGCACACAGTGATGACCCCCATCCTCCTTCAGCACCAGCGGTATGAGCCCACAGTGATGACCCCCATCCTCCCTCAGCACCAGCGGTATGAGCACACAGTGATGACCCCCATCCTCCCTCAGCACCAGCGGTATGAGCACACAGTGATGACCCCCATCCTCCCTCAGCACCAGGGGTATGAGCACACAGTGATGACCCCCATCCTCTCTCAGCACCAGGGGTATGAGCACACAGTGATGACCCCCATCCTCCCTCAGCACCAGCGGTATGAGCACACAGTGATGACCCCCATCCTCCTTCAGCACCAGCGGTATGAGCACACAGTGATGACCCCCATCCTCCCTCAGCACCAGCAGTATGAGCACACAGTGATGACCCCCATCCTCCCTCAGCCCCAGCGGTATGAGCACACAGTGATGACCCCCATCCTCCCTCAGCACCAGCGGTATGAGCACACAGTGATGACCCCCATCCTCCCTCAGCACCAGCGGTATGAGCACACAGTGATGACCCCCATCCTCCCTCAGCACCAGCGGTATGAGCACACAGTGATGACCCCCATCCTCTCTCAGCACCAGGGGTATGAGCACACAGTGATGACCCCCATCCTCTCTCAGCCCCAGCGGTATGAGCACACAGGGTGATGACCCCCATCCTCTCTCAGCCCCAGCGGTATGAGCACACAGTGATGACCCCCATCCTCCCTCAGCACCAGGGGTATGAGCACACAGTGATGACCCCCATCCTCCCTCAGCCCCAGCGGTATGAGCACACAGTGATGACCCCCATCCTCCTTCAGCACCAGGGGTATGAGCACACAGTGATGACCCCCATCCTCCTTCAGCACCAGCGGTATGAGCACACAGTGATGACCCCCATCCTCTCTCAGCACCAGCGGTATGAGCACACAGTGATGACCCCCATCCTCCCTCAGCACCAGCGGTATGAGCACACAGTGATGACCCCCATCCTCCCTCAGCACCAGCGGTATGAGCACACAGTGATGACCCCCATCCTCCCTCAGCACCAGCGGTATGAGCACACAGTGATGACCCCCATCCTCTCTCAGCCCCAGCGGTATGAGCACACAGTGATGACCCCCATCCTCTCTCAGCACCAGCGGTATGAGCACACAGTGATGACCCCCATCCTCCCTCAGCACCAGGGGTATGAGCACACAGTGATGACCCCCATCCTCCCTCAGCCCCAGCGGTATGAGCACACAGTGATGACCCCCATCCTCCCTCAGCCCCAGCGGTATGAGCACACAGTGATGACCCCCATCCTCCCTCAGCCCCAGCGGTATGAGCACACAGTGATGACCCCCATCCTCCTTCAGCACCAGCGGTATGAGCACACAGTGATGACCCCCATCCTCCCTCAGCACCAGGGGTATGAGCCCACAGTGATGACCCCCACCCTCCTTCAGCACCAGCGGTATGAGCACACAGTGATGACCCCCATCCTCTCTCAGCCCCAGCGGTATGAGCACACAGTGATGACCCCCATCCTCCCTCAGCACCAGCGGTATGAGCACACAGTGATGACCCCCATCCTCCCTCAGCCCCAGCGGTATGAGCACACAGTGATGACCCCCATCCTCCTTCAGCACCAGCGGTATGAGCACACAGTGATGACCCCCATCCTCCTTCAGCACCAGCGGTATGAGCACACAGTGATGACCCCCATCCTCCTTCAGCACCAGCGGTATGAGCACACAGTGATGACCCCCATCCTCCCTCAGCACCAGGGGTATGAGCCCACAGTGATGACCCCCACCCTCCTTCAGCACCAGCGGTATGAGCACACAGTGATGACCCCCATCCTCTCTCAGCCCCAGCGGTATGAGCACACAGTGATGACCCCCATCCTCCCTCAGCACCAGCGGTATGAGCACACAGTGATGACCCCCATCCTCCCTCAGCCCCAGCGGTATGAGCACACAGTGATGACCCCCATCCTCCTTCAGCACCAGCGGTATGAGCACACAGTGATGACCCCCATCCTCCTTCAGCACCAGCGGTATGAGCACACAGTGATGACCCCCATCCTCTCTCAGCACCAGCGGTATGAGCACACAGTGATGACCCCCATCCTCCCTCAGCACCAGCGGTATGAGCACACAGTGATGACCCCCATCCTCCATCTCCTTACCTCCACGAAGTTGGTGTGCTTGGCGTCTCGCACGGTCACCACAGCGTGAACCTCCTCTATCAGCTTCTGCTTCTCGTCATCATCAAACTGCATGTACCACTTGGCCAGGCGGGTCTTACCGGCGCGGTTCTGGATCAGGATGAAGCGGATCTAGAAGAGGAGACGGAATCGGGAAATGACATATACATAAAGATGGCGTCTACAGAGTTAATAGAGGGGATGTATATTATATACAGAGGGGGTAGAGGTGATGTATATTATATACAGAGGAGGTAGAGGGGATGTATATTATATACAGAGGAGGTAGAGGGGATGTATATTATATACAGAGGAGGTAGAGGGGATGTATATTATATACAGAGGAGGTGAGGTGATGTATATTATATACAGAGGAGGTAGAGGGGATGTATATTACATACAGAGGAGGTAGAGGGGATGTATATTACATACAGAGGAGGTAGAGGGGATGTATATTATATACAGAGGAGGTAGAGGGGATGTATATTATATACAGAGGAGGTAGAGGGGATGTATATTATATACAGAGGAGGTAGAGGTGAGGGGATGTATATTATATACAGAGGAGGTAGAGGTGAGGGGATGTATATTATATACAGAGGAGGTAGAGGGGATGTATATTATATACAGAGGAGGTAGAGGGGATGTATATTATATACAGAGGAGGTAGAGGTGATGTATATTATATACAGAGGAGGTAGAGGGGATGCATATTATATACAGAGGAGGTAGAGGAGATGTATATTATATACAGAGGAGGTAGAGGGGATGTATATTATATACAGAGGAGGTAGAGGAGATGTATATTATATACAGAGGAGGTAGAGGAGATGTATATTACATACAGAGGAGGTAGAGGTGATGTATATTATATACAGAGGAGGTAGAGGGGATGTATATTATATACAGAGGAGGTAGAGGGGATGTATATTATATACAGAGGAGGTAGAGGAGATGTATATTATATACAGAGGAGGTAGAGGGGATGTATATTATATACAGAGGAGGTAGAGGGGATGTATATTATATACAGAGGAGGTAGAGGAGATGTATATTATATACAGAGGAGGTAGAGGAGATGTATATTATATACAGAGGAGGTAGAGGGGATGTATATTATATACAGAGGAGGTAGAGGGGATGTATATTATATACAGAGGAGGTAGAGGGGATGTATATTATATACAGAGGAGGTAGAGGGGATGTATATTATATACAGAGGAGGTAGAGGGGATGTATATTATATACAGAGGGGGTAGAGGGGATGTATATTATATACAGAGGGGGTAGAGGGGATGTATATTATATACAGAGGAGGTAGAGGGGATGTATATTATATACAGAGGAGGTAGAGGAGATGTATATTATATACAGAGGAGGTAGAGGGGATGTATATTATATACAGAGGAGGTAGAGGGGATGTATATTATATACAGAGGAGGTAGAGGGGATGTATATTACATACAGAGGAGGTAGAGGGGATGTATATTATATACAGAGGAGGTAGAGGGGATGTATATTATATACAGAGGAGGTAGAGGAGATGTATATTATATACAGAGGAGGTAGAGGGGATGTATATTATATACAGAGGAGGTAGAGGGGATGTATATTATATACAGAGGAGGTAGAGGAGATGTATATTATATACAGAGGAGGTAGAGGAGATGTATATTACAGGGAGTGCAGAATTATTAGGCAAGTTGTATTTTTGAGGATTAATTTTATTATTGAACAACAACCATGTTCTCAATGAACCCAAAAAACTCATTAATATCAAAGCTGAATATTTTTGGAAGTAGTTTTTAGTTTGTTTTTAGTTTTAGCTATTTTAGGGGGATATCTGTGTGTGCAGGTGACTATTACTGTGCATAATTATTAGGCAACTTAACAAAAAACAAATATATACCCATTTCAATTATTTATTTTTACCAGTGAAACCAATATAACATCTCAACATTCACAAATATACATTTCTGACATTCAAAAACAAAACAAAAACAAATCAGTGACCAATATAGCCACCTTTCTTTGCAAGGACACTCAAAAGCCTGCCATCCATGGATTCTGTCAGTGTTTTGATCTGTTCACCATCAACATTGCGTGCAGCAGCAACCACAGCCCCCCAGACACTGTTCAGAGAGGTGTACTGTTTTCCCTCCTTGTAAATCTCACATTTGATGATGGACCACAGGTTCTCAATGGGGTTCAGATCAGGTGAACAAGGAGGCCATGTCATTAGATTGTCTTCTTTTATACCCTTTCTTGCCAGCCACGCTGTGGAGTACTTGGACGCGTGTGATGGAGCATTGTCCTGCATGAAAATCATGTTTTTCTTGAAGGATGCAGACTTCTTCCTGTACCACTGCTTGAAGAAGGTGTCTTCCAGAAACTGGCAGTAGGACTGGGAGTTGAGCTTGACTCCATCCTCAACCCGAAAAGGCCCCACAAGCTCATCTTTGATGATACCAGCCCAAACCAGTACTCCACCTCCACCTTGCTGGCGTCTGAGTCGGACTGGAGCTCTCTGCCCTTTACCAATCCAGCCACGGGCCCATCCATCTGGCCCATCAAGACTCACTCTCATTTCATCAGTCCATAAAACCTTAGAAAAATCAGTCTTGAGATATTTCTTGGCCCAGTCTTGACGTTTCAGCTTGTGTGTCTTGTTCAGTGGTGGTCGTCTTTCAGCCTTTCTTACCTTGGCCATGTCTCTGAGTATTGCACACCTTGTGCTTTTGGGCACTCCAGTGATGTTGCAGCTCTGAAATATGGCCAAACTGGTGGCAAGTGGCATCTTGGCAGCTGCACGCTTGACTTTTCTCAGTTCTTGGGCAGTTATTTTGCGCCTTGGTTTTTCCACACGCTTCTTGCGACCCTGTTGACTATTTTGAATGAAACGCTTGATTGTTCGATGATCACGCTTCAGAAGCTTTGCAATTTTAAGAGTGCTGCATCCCTCTGCAAGATATCTCACTATTTTTGACTTTTCTGAGCCTGTCAAGTCCTTCTTTTGACCCATTTTGCCAAAGGAAAGGAAGTTGCCTAATAATTATGCACACCTGATATAGGGTGTTGATGTCATTAGACCACACCCCTTCTCATTACAGAGATGCACATCACCTAATATGCTTAATTGGTAGTAGGCTTTCGAGCCTATACAGCTTGGAGTAAGACAACATGCATAAAGAGGATGATGTGGTCAAAATACTCATTTGCCTAATAATTCTGCACGCAGTGTATATACAGAGGAGGTAGAGGAGATGTATATTACATACAGAGGAGGTAGAGGTGAGGGGATGTATATTATATACAGAGGAGGTAGAGGTGATGTATATTATATACAGAGGAGGTAGAGGTGATTTATATTATATACAGAGGAGGTAGAGGTGATGTATATTATATACAGAGGAGGTAGAAGTGATGTATATTATATACAGAGGAGGTAGAGGGGATGTATATTATATACAGAGGAGGTAGAGGAGATGTATATTATATACAGAGGAGGTAGAGGGGATGTATATTATATACAGAGGAGGTAGAGGAGATGTATATTATATACAGAGGAGGTAGAGGGGATGTATATTATATACAGAGGAGGTAGAGGGGATGTATATTATATACAGAGGAGGTAGAGGAGATGTATATTATATACAGAGGAGGTAGAGGGGATGTATATTATATACAGAGGAGGTAGAGGGGATGTATATTATATACAGAGGAGGTAGAGGGGATGTATATTACATACAGAGGAGGTAGAGGTGAGGGGATGTATATTATATACAGAGGAGGTAGAGGTGATTTATATTATATACAGAGGAGGTAGAGGTGATGTATATTATATACAGAGGAGGTAGAGGTGATGTATATTATATACAGAGGAGGTAGAGGGGATGTATATTATATACAGAGGAGGTAGAGGAGATGTATATTATATACAGAGGAGGTAGAGGGGATGTATATTATATACAGAGGAGGTAGAGGAGATGTATATTATATACAGAGGAGGTAGAGGGGATGTATATTATATACAGAGGAGGTAGAGGGGATGTATATTATATACAGAGGAGGTAGAGGGGATGTATATTATATACAGAGGAGGTAGAGGGGATGTATATTATATACAGAGGAGGTAGAGGGGATGTATATTATATACAGAGGAGGTAGAGGGGATGTATATTATATACAGAGGAGGTAGAGGGGATGTATATTATATACAGAGGAGGTAGAGGAGATGTATATTATATACAGAGGAGGTAGAGGGGATGTATATTATATACAGAGGAGGTAGAGGGGATGTATATTATATACAGAGGAGGTAGAGGGGATGTATATTACATACAGAGGAGGTAGAGGTGAGGGGATGTATATTATATACAGAGGAGGTAGAGGTGATGTATATTATATACAGAGGAGGTAGAGGTGATTTATATTATATACAGAGGAGGTAGAGGTGATGTATATTATATACAGAGGAGGTAGAGGTGATGTATATTATATACAGAGGAGGTAGAGGGGATGTATATTATATACAGAGGAGGTAGAGGAGATGTATATTATATACAGAGGAGGTAGAGGGGATGTATATTATATACAGAGGAGGTAGAGGAGATGTATATTATATACAGAGGAGGTAGAGGGGATGTATATTATATACAGAGGAGGTAGAGGGGATGTATATTATATACAGAGGAGGTAGAGGGGATGTATATTATATACAGAGGAGGTAGAGGGGATGTATATTATATACAGAGGAGGTAGAGGGGATGTATATTATATACAGAGGAGGTAGAGGGGATGTATATTATATACAGAGGAGGTAGAGGGGATGTATATTACATACAGAGGAGGTAGAGGAGATGTATATTACATACAGAGGAGGTAGAGGTGAGGGGATGTATATTATATACAGAGGAGGTAGAGGGGATGTATATTACATACAGAGGAGGTAGAGGGGATGTATATTACATACAGAGGAGGTAGAGGTGATGTATATTATATACAGAGGAGGTAGAGGTGATGTATATTATATACAGAGGAGGTAGAGGGGATGTATATTACATACAGAGGAGGTAGAGGGGATGTATATTATATACAGAGGAGGTAGAGGGGATGTATATTATATACAGAGGAGGTAGAGGGGATGTATATTATATACAGAGGAGGTAGAGGGGATGTATATTACATACAGAGGAGGTAGAGGGGATGTATATTATATACAGAGGAGGTAGAGGTGATGTATATTATATACAGAGGAGGTAGAGGAGATATATATTATATACAGAGGAGGTAGAGGGGATGTATATTACATACAGAGGAGGTAGAGGTGATGTATATTATATACAGAGGAGGTAGAGGTGATGTATATTATATACAGAGGAGGTAGAGGGGATGTATATTACATACAGAGGAGGTAGAGGGGATGTATATTATATACAGAGGAGGTAGAGGGGATGTATATTATATACAGAGGAGGTAGAGGGGATGTATATTATATACAGAGGAGGTAGAGGGGATGTATATTATATACAGAGGAGGTAGAGGGGATGTATATTACATACAGAGGAGGTAGAGGAGATGTATATTACATACAGAGGAGGTAGAGGTGAGGGGATGTATATTATATACAGAGGAGGTAGAGGTGATGTATATTATATACAGAGGAGGTAGAGGTGATTTATATTATATACAGAGGAGGTAGAGGTGATGTATATTATATACAGAGGAGGTAGAGGTGATGTATATTATATACAGAGGAGGTAGAGGGGATGTATATTATATACAGAGGAGGTAGAGGAGATGTATATTATATACAGAGGAGGTAGAGGGGATGTATATTATATACAGAGGAGGTAGAGGAGATGTATATTATATACAGAGGAGGTAGAGGGGATGTATATTATATACAGAGGAGGTAGAGGGGATGTATATTATATACAGAGGAGGTAGAGGGGATGTATATTATATACAGAGGAGGTAGAGGGGATGTATATTACATACAGAGGAGGTAGAGGAGATGTATATTACATACAGAGGAGGTAGAGGTGGGGGATGTATATTACATACAGAGGAGGTAGAGGTGATGTATATTATATACAGAGGAGGTAGAGGGGATGTATATTATATACAGAGGAGGTAGAGGGGATGTATATTATATACAGAGGAGGTAGAGGTAGAGGGGATGTATATTATATACAGAGGAGGTAGAGGGGATGTATATTACATACAGAGGAGGTAGAGGTGATGTATATTATATACAGAGGAGGTAGAGGGGATGTATATTACATACAGAGGAGGTAGAGGGGATGTATATTATATACAGAGGAGGTAGAGGTGAGGGGATGTATATTACATACAGAGGAGGTAGAGGTGATGTATATTATATACAGAGGAGGTAGAGGTGATGTATATTATATACAGAGGAGGTAGAGGTGATGTATATTATATACAGAGGAGGTAGAGGTGATGTATATTATATACAGAGGAGGTAGAGGAGATGTATATTATATACAGAGGAGGTAGAGGTGATGTATATTATATACAGAGGAGGTAGAGGTGATGTATATTATATACAGAGGAGGTAGAGGAGATGTATATTATATACAGAGGAGGTAGAGGGGATGTATATTATATACAGAGGAGGTAGAGGGGATGTATATTATATACAGAGGAGGTAGAGGTGATGTATATTATATACAGAGGGGGTAGAGGAGATGTATATTATATACAGAGGAGGTAGAGGTGATGTATATTACATACAGAGGAGGAAGAGGAGATGTATATTATATACAGAGGAGGTAGAGGGGATGTATATTATATACAGAGGAGGTAGAGGAGATGTATATTATATACAGAGGAGGTAGAGGTGATGTATATTATATACAGAGGAGGTAGAGGGGATGTATATTATATACAGAGGAGGTAGAGGTGATGTATATTATATACAGAGGAGGTAGAGGTGATGTATATTATATACAGAGGAGGTAGAGGAGATGTATATTATATACAGAGGAGGTAGAGGTGATGTATATTATATACAGAGGAGGTAGAGGGGATGTATATTACATACAGAGGAGGTAGAGGAGATGTATAATATATACAGAGGAGGTAGAGGAGATGTATATTATATACAGAGGAGGTAGAGGTGATGTATATTATATACAGAGGAGGTAGAGGTGAGGGGATGTATATTATATACAGAGGAGGTAGAGGAGATGTATATTATATACAGAGGAGGTAGAGGGGATGTATATTACATACAGAGGAGGTAGAGGAGATGTATATTATATACAGAGGAGGTAGAGGGGATGTATATTATATACAGAGGAGGTAGAGGGGATGTATATTATATACAGAGGAGGTAGAGGTGATGTATATTATATACAGAGGAGGTAGAGGAGATGTATATTATATACAGAGGAGGTAGAGGTGATGTATATTATATACAGAGGAGGTAGAGGTGATGTATATTATATACAGAGGAGGTAGAGGGGATGTATATTATATACAGAGGAGGTAGAGGTGATGTATATTATATACAGAGGAGGTAGAGGTGATGTATATTATATACAGAGGAGGTAGAGGGGATGTATATTACATACAGAGGAGGTAGAGGGGATGTATATTATATACAGAGGAGGTAGAGGTGAGGGGATGTATATTACATACAGAGGAGGTAGAGGTGATGTATATTATATACAGAGGAGGTAGAGGTGATGTATATTATATACAGAGGAGGTAGAGGTGATGTATATTATATACAGAGGAGGTAGAGGAGATGTATATTATATACAGAGGAGGTAGAGGTGATGTATATTATATACAGAGGAGGTAGAGGAGATGTATATTATATACAGAGGAGGTAGAGGTGATGTATATTATATACAGAGGAGGTAGAGGTGATGTATATTATATACAGAGGAGGTAGAGGAGATGTATATTATATACAGAGGAGGTAGAGGGGATGTATATTATATACAGAGGAGGTAGAGGTGAGGGGATGTATATTACATACAGAGGAGGTAGAGGAGATGTATATTATATACAGAGGAGGTAGAGGGGATGTATATTATATACAGAGGAGGTAGAGGTGAGGGGATGTATACATGCGGACACAGACGTTGGGTGCAGTGTAGACGGTGCGGTAGGTATCAGGTATGTCGGCAGTTCAGTCAGGACATTAGAATATTATATCGCAGAGCTCCGCTCACCATGTCTGCCTCTCCCTTCTCCTCTTTTCCTGTCACCCGCTCCGGATTTCCGGAGAAACTACAAGTCCCAAGCTGCTCCACGGGATAACGGAAGTGACGTCAGGCGCCCCATGTAATACGTAGACTGTCCAGTACGGGGCGAGAAACGGCGGGAGTTTTCTTCGTTATGTTAGATGGGGGCTGCAGCCTGAGATATGTGTTATCCGCCCTGCCTTATGTCGTCATTGTGTCATATTCCCGGGTCCTGTCAGTTATATTGTGTCTTATATTCCCGGGTCCTGTCGGTTATATCGTGTCTTATATTCTCCGCTCCTGTCGGTTATATCGTGTATTATATTCCCGGGTCCTGTCGGTTATATCGTGTCTTATATTATCCGGTCCTGTCGGTGATATCGTGTCTTATATTCTCCGCTCCTGTCGGTTATATCGTGTCTTATATTCTCCGCTCCTGTCGGTTATATCGTGTCTTATATTCTCCGGTCCTGTCGGTTATGTCGTGTCTTATATTCCCGGGTCCTGTCGGTTATATCGTGTGGTATATTTTCCGCTCCTGTCGGTTATATCGTGTCTTATATTCTCCGGTCCTGTCGGTTATATCGTGTGTTATATTCTCCGCTCCTGTCGGTTATATTGTGTCTTATATTCTCCGCTCCTGTCGGTTATATTGTGTCTTATATTCTCCGGTCCTGTCGGTTATATTGTGTCTTATATTCTCCGCTCCTGTCGGTTATATCGTGTCTTATGTTCTCCGGTCCTGTCGGTTATATCGTGTCTTATATTCCCGGTCCTGTCGGTTATATCGTGTCTTATATTCCCGGTCCTGTCGGTTATATCGTGTCTTATATTCCCGGTCCTGTCGGTTATATCGTGTCTTATATTCTCCGGTCCTGTCGGTTATATCGTGTCTTATATTCCCGGTCCTGTCGGTTATATCGTGTCTTATATTCTCCGGTCCTGTCGGTTATATCGTGGCTTATATTATCCGCTCCTGTCGGTTATATCGTGTCTTATATTCTCCGGTCCTGTCGGTTATATCGTGTCTTATATTCTCCGGTCCTGTCGGTTATATCGTGGCTTATATTATCCGCTCCTGTCGGTTATATCGTGTCTTATATTCTCCGCTCCTGTCGGTTATATCGTGTCTTATATTCTCCGGTCCTGTCGGTTATGTCGTGTCTTATATTCCCGGGTCCTGTCGGTTATATCGTGTCTTATATTCTCCGCTCCTGTCGGTTATGTCGTGTTTTATATTCCCGGGTCCTGTCGGTTATATCGTGTCTTATATTCTCCGCTCCTGTCGGTTATATCGTGTCTTATATTCCCGGGTCCTGTCGGTTATGTCGTGTCTTATATTCTCCGCTCCTGTCGGTTATATCGTGTCTTATATTCTCCGGTCCTGTCGGTTATGTCGTGTTTTATATTCTCCGGTCCTGTCGGTTATATCGTGTCTTATATTCTCCGCTCCTGTCGGTTATATCGTGTCTTATATTCTCCGGTCCTGTCGGTTATATCGTGTCTTATATTCTCCGCTCCTGTCGGTTATATCGTGTCTTATATTCTCCGGTCCTGTCGGTTATGTCGTGTTTTATATTCTCCGGTCCTGTCGGTTATATCGTGTCTTATATTCTCCGGTCCTGTCGGTTATATCGTGTCTTATATTCTCCGCTCCTGTCGGTTATGTCGTGTTTTATATTCCCGGGTCCTGTCGGTTATATCGTGTCTTATATTCTCCGCTCCTGTCGGTTATATCGTGTCTTATATTCTCCGGTCCTGTCGGTTATATCGTGTCTTATATTCTCCGGTCCTGTCGGTTATATCGTGTGTTATATTCTCCGGTCCTGTCGGTGATATTGTGTCTTATATTCTCCGGTCCTGTCGGTTATATTGTGTCTTATATTCTCCGCTCCTGTCGGTTATGTCGTGTTTTATATTCCCGGGTCCTGTCGGTTATATCGTGTCTTATATTCTCCGGTCCTGTCGGTTATATCGTGTCTTATATTCTCCGCTCCTGTCGGTTATATCGTGTCTTATATTCTCCGGTCCTGTCGGTGATATCGTGTCTTATATTCTCCGGTCCTGTCGGTTATATCGTGTCTTATATTCTCCGCTCCTGTCGGTTATATCGTGTGTTATATTCTCCGGTCCTGTCGGTTATATCGTGTCTTATATTCTCCGGTCCTGTTAGTTATAGGGGCATACTAAAAGGAATGACAGAGTGAATGCCCATAGAGAATAATGGAAATGTAATATTTGAATTGGAGACAAAACCATTTGACATATTTAATAATTATATCAAAATATATAATATATATAAAAATAATTTAGCAGGCTTACTCTCCAAATTCAGTGGGATTATTTAATGTTCAGAAAAGGGACAATTTTGCGGAACGGGTGCGGACCCATTCATTCTCTATGGGCCCGGACGTGAAGCGGAGAGCACACTATGTGCTCTCCGCTTTCGCATTTGCGGAGCGCGGCCCTCGAACTTCCAGGTTTCGGCCCCGAACTTCCGGAACGCAGCTCCACAAAAGATAAAACATGTCCCATTCTTGTCCGCAGCTGCGGACAAGAATAGGCATTTCTATAGTGTGTGCCGGCCGAGTGTGTTGCGGATCCGCAATACACCACGGACGCGTGAATGGACCCTAAAGTGGATTTATCACAGTTTTCTGCAGAATGACGAGGGTGAATGACACAATGGAATGCCCATAGACTATAATGGGAAGTAAAATTTGATTTGGAGTCTGAACCATTTAACATATCAATTAAATCTTTAGCAGGCTTAGGCCTCATGCACACGACCGTTGTGTTCCGTTCCGCAAAATGGGGTTCCGTGATCCGTTTTCGTGTGTCTTCCTTTATTTTTGGAGGACCACCAGACATAAATGAAAGTAAAAAAAAAGTCTAAGACAGGTTTGCCATGCAAATAATAGGAAAAAAAAAAACACGGACGCGCGGATGACAATCTTGTGTACCTCCGCGTTTTTTAGCGGTCCCATTGACTTGAATGGGTCCGTGAACCGTTTTCCGCGAAAATAATAGGACAGGTTATATTTTTTTTGACGGACTGGAACCACGGATCACAGATGGCAAACTGTGCATTAGCCGAGTTTTCAACGGACCCAGAATAAAACAATGGTCGTGTGCATGAGGCCTTACTCTTCAAGTTCAGTGTGATTATTAAAATTGAGATTAAGGCCTCATGCACACGAACGTATTTTTTTGCGGTCCGCAAAAATGGGTCCCGTTTTTCCGTGATCCGTGACCGTTTTTTCGTCCGTGGGTCTTCCTAGATTTTTGGAGGATCCACGGACATGAAAAAAAAGTCGTTTTGGTGTCCGCCTGGCCGTGCGGAGCCAAACGGATCCGTCCTGAATTACAATGCAAGTCAATGGGGACGGATCCGTTTGACGTTGACACAATATGGTGCAATTTCAAACGGATCCGTCCCCATTGACTTTCAATGTAAAGTCTGGAGTCCCTTTTATACCATTGGATCGGAGTTTTCTCCAATCCGATGGTATATTTTAACTTGAAGCGTCCCCATCACCATGGGAACGCCTCTATGTTAGAATATACTGTCGGATATGAGTTAGATCGTGAAACCTCATTTCCGACAGTATATTCTAACACAGAGACGTTCCCATGGTGATGGGGACGCTTCTAGTTAGAATATACTATAAACTGTTTACATGACTGCCCCCTGCTGCCTAGCAGCATCTGATCTCTTACAGGGGCTGTGATCAGCACAATTAACCCCTCAGGTGCCGCACCTGAAGGGGTTAATTATACTATCATATCCCCCTGTAAGAGATCAGGGCTGGCAGGCAGCAGGGGGCAGACCCCCCCCCCCCCCCCCCCAGTTTGAATATCATTGGTGGCCAGTGGTAATAAATCGTTGGTGGCACAGTGTGCGCCCCCCCCCCCTTCCTCCCTTTATTGTAATAAATCGTTGGTGGCCAGTGTGCGGCCTCCCATCTCCCCCCCCCCCCCCCATCATTGGTGGCAGCGGGTTACTAGCAATAGTACAATAGTAAAAGATTCATACTTACCTGGGAGCTGCGATGTCTGCTTCCGGCCGGGAGCTCCTCCTACTGTAGGTGGAGCCCCCGGCCGGACACGAACATCGCAGCAGCAGTTAAGTATGAATCTTTTACTATTGTACTATTGCTAAGTAACCATGGCAACCAGGACTGTAGTAGCGTCCTGGTTGCCATGGTTACCGATCGGAGCCCCAGCGATTAAACTGGGACTCCGATCGGAACTCCGCTGCCACCAATGATGGGGGGGGGGGGGGGGGAGATGGGAGGCCGCACACTGGCCACCAATGTTGTTAATGCTATAGAGGGATGGGGGGCGCACACTGTGCCACCAACGAATTATTACAATAGAGGGAGGCGCACACTGTGCCACCAACGAATTATTACAATAGAGGGAGGGGGGGGCCGCACTGGCCACCAACCTATTATTACAATAGAGGGGGGGGGGGGCCGCACTGGCCACCAATGATATTCAAACTGGGGAGGGGGGGAGGGTCTGCCCCCCTGCTGCCTGGCAGCCCTGATCTCTTACAGGGGGATATGATAGTACAATTAACCCCTTCAGGTGCCGCACCTGAAGGGGTTAATTGTGCTGATCACGGCCCCCTGTAAGAGATCGGGTGCTGCCAGGCAGCAGGGGGCAGTCTTGTACACAGTTTGTAGTGTATTCTAACTAGAAGCGTCCCCATCACCATGGGAACGTCTCTGTGTTAGAATATACTGTCGGATCTGAGTTTTCACGAAGTGAAAACTTAGATCTGAAAATGCTTTTATGCAGACGGATCTTTGGATCCGTCTTTATGAAAGTAACCTACGGATCACGGACACGGATGCCAATCTTGTGTGCATCCGTGTTCTTTCACGGACCCATTGACTTGAATGGGTCCGTGAACCGTTGTCCGTCAAAAAAATAGGACAGGTCATATTTTTTTGACGGACAGGATACACGGATCACGGTCTCGGCTGCAAAACGGTGCATTTTCTGATTTTTCCACGGACCCATTGAAAGTCAATGGGTCCGCGAAAAAAAACGGCACAACGGCCACGGATGCACACAACGGTCGTGTGCATGAGGCCTAAGTGGGATTATCATTGGTTTATATGGAATGCCCATAGACTATAATGGGAAGTAAACTCTGAGCTCATTTGCCGGTAAATCTGTGTTATGTAGGACATTAACCTCTACCGCCAGTGTTCCCTGGGTAGAGGAGCAGATTGTAAAGTAAAAATTACCTTGGATTATAACCGTTTACAACGTCAAATCTACAGCATCAAATATGTGCAGGATACAGTACGTTTGAATACACCCTTAGGGTAGGGTCACACTGAGCGCATATGCAGCGTATTTGAGGCTGCGTGAAATGTGCCGGACAGCAGGAAATACACTGCGTATGCGCTAGGAGCATACACACAGGGCTTTCCCTCCACAGCCCTGTGTGCGCAGTAAGGTTCGGAGGTGGGCCGAGCGCACTGACGCGCGGGGGCTACCTCCAAACCTCACTGCAGACACAGCGGAGAGAAGTCCTGTGCGTCTGCTCCTAGCGCTTACACAGCGTATTTTCTGCTCCCCGGCAAATTTTTTGCAGCGTCAAATATGTTGCGTATGCGCTCAGTGTGACCCTGCGACTGATTGGTAAAAAGAAAAAGCCTCTGAAAAATGAATGAAGCAATCTGTTTGGTTGCTATGGGCAACTGTCAGCTGTTCCTCTGTGCAGATTTTGATAAATCTCCCCCTATGTTTTCAGGTTTATCAATTTGTTGTAACATTGTTCTTGGTTTGTTTCCTCTGACAATGTACTTTGCTGCTCCATACACTCCCCTATGGCGCTGCCTTTGTTTACCACGGCGTTCTTTTTTTGTCTCGGAGTCTCATGTTTTTCCTATTGGGACAGAAATGTCGATGTTTATTTGTATAGTTTTTATTTTGACCCCTCCCCACTACCCATCCCTTCTTTGTTTTTGCCTTCCTCCTATTTTTGATAGAGCTGCAATACCACACACAACCTGAGGGCAGGTGCGGTGCTGTTTTTGGAAAAAAACTGTAGTTTTTCTAATCCTGGATAACCCCTTTTAAATAAGAAAAATGTTAAATAAAATAAGTATTTACACATTTTCTATAAACTTGTCAGTTTTCATTCTCAGTAATGCCAACATGCTATGGGAGTCTCTTCAGTTCCCCCCCCCTACATTTTCCCAGTAAAATTCTGCTCAGGAATTGCACTTGGAAATGTTGATGCAGCCGAGTCCCATTGCGATCAGTGGGATTCCTCTGCACAGTGCACGCTACAGGATTTCAGCGGTGAAGCTTTCCACTGAAATTTCTCTGTCGAAAGAATAAACATGTTCATTCTTTCAGCGGAATGCACTGCCAGCTATAGGGAACAGCAATGGCTGCGCTGCCCAAGCACCGACTAAATCAGTTGGGACGGGGCGCATTTGGAATTTCCGAACGGAATTTCTCCGCTTGGAAATTCCGTAGTGTGCATGGTCCCGTAGTTGCCCCCATGTATCCTCCACCCCAAAATCAGAGCCCATTCCTAGTCCTGGGCCTATATATGGTGAGGGGGAGGAAAGCCGTTGTGTCTTTAGTTCAAAAATTCAATTTCCATTATTCTGTAGGGTTATTCCACTTCCATTATACCCTTTGAATTCCCTTTCATCTCCACTTTATTATTTGCCACTGAACTTAGAGATTATGTCTGCTAAAGATTTATTTGATATGTTGAATGGTTCACACTCCAAATCACATTTTACTTCCCATTATACTGTATGGGCATTCCATTCTGTCACTCACATGTTATTCCATAGAAAACAGCTTTAATCCCAGATAGTTTTAGATTTACAATGTGCTCCTCTACCCAGGGAACACTTGCGGTTAATTTCCTACATAACACAGATTTACCTGTAAATGAGCTCATAGTTTACTTCCCATTATAGTCTATGGGCATTCCATTGCGTCATTCCCCTTGTCATTTCATAGAAACCAATGATAATCCCACTTAATCTCAATTTTAAATAATCCCACTGAATTTGAAGAGTATGTCTGCTAAAGATTTATTTGATATGTTGAATGGTTCAGACACCAAGTCACATTATAGTCTATGGGCATTCTTGGTGTCATTCACACTTGTCATAAATGATAATCCCACCTAATCTCAATGTAGACCAATGCTGCTCTGCTTGGAGAGTATGCCTGCTAAAGATTTATTTGAGGTGTCATATGTTTCTCGTCTCTATGGCCCATCTTTCTTCCCATTATACTCTATGGGCATTCCATTGTGCTATTCACCTGTCATTCCATAGAAAACAAGAAAAATCCAAAGTTATTTCAATTGTAAAAGAGATTGCTATACACCGGGAAGATCTGTGGTAAAGGATAAGTTGATATTTTTTTGCAGATTTGCCTATAAATTATCTGATACTTTGCTTCCCATTATACTCTATGGGCATTCCGTTTGGCTTCATTATAGTCTATGGGCATTCTCCTCCCCTGTCAAAGTCTATGGGCATTCCTTTTAGCATGCCCCCCAAAATGGTCATTTTTTTTTGAGTTTCTACTCTAGGAGTGCATCAGGGGGTCTTCAAATGTGACATGGCAACTTTAAATTATCCCAGTGAAATCTGCCTTCCAAAAACCATATGACGTTCCTTCTGCGCCCTGCCGCGTGCCCGTACAGCAGTTTACGACCACATATGGGGTGTTTCTGTAAACTACAGAATCAGGGCAATAAATATTGAGTTTTGATTAGCTGTTAACCCTTACTTTGTTACTGGAAAAAATGGATTAACCCCTTCCCGCATCCTGACGTACATGTACGTGAGCGAATGCGGATCCTTGCCGCATCCTCACGTGCATGTACGTGATGGGATCGGGCGGGTGCAGGAGCTGCACCCGCCCGATCTGCAACACGGGCCCGGCTGTATCCGCCGTCATCGCTGTGTGCTGTGATGCCGGCAGATTAACCCTTTCATGTGCGGGGTATACAGAGAGAGGGCTCCCTCTGACTCCATCACGCTGTGCTGGCAGGGGTTCGATGGTTGCCATGGCAGCCCCGATGCCTTACACAGGCATCGGAGCTGCCAGCCTACGGAAGCCCAGGAGATCCAGCCTGGGTCTCCTAGGCAACTGTCAGCGTCTCACTGTTTGAGAGGCTGACAGTTCAATTCAGTACAATACAGAATGTATTGTACTGAATTGAAACGGGGATAAAACCCTGAAAAGGTGAAGTCCCAAAGTGGGACAAATGTAAAAAGTGAAAAAAGTTTTTTTTTTTTTTTTGTTATAATAAACAAATGCAAGTTTCAAGTAGAAAAAAAAGAAAAGTAGACATATTACATATCACCACGTTCGTATAGACCGGCTCTATAAAGATATCACATGATCTAACCCCTCAGGTGAATACTGTCAAAAAAGTAAAATAAAAACTGTTAAAAAAAAATTATTTGTCACCTTACATCACTAAAAGTGCAACACCAAGCGATCAAAAAGGCGTTTCCCCACCAAAATAGTATCAATCTAACCGTCGCCTCATCCTGCAAAAAATGAGCCCCTACCTAAAACAATCGCCCCAAAAATAAAATAAAAATATGGCTCTCAGACTATGAAGACACTAAAACATTATTTTATTTTTTTGTTTCAAAAGTATTAGTGTATAAAACTTTAAAAAATAAAAAAAAGTAGACATATTAGGTATTGCCACGTCCGTAACGACCTGCTCTATAGATATATAAAATATATATCTATAAAATATCACATGAGTTAACCCTTCAGGTAAACACCGTAAAAAAAAGTGTAAAAAAGCTGTTTTTTGTCACCTTACATCACAGTGTAATACCAAGCGATCAAAAAGTCATATGCACCCCAAAATCATACCAATCAAACCGTCATCTCATCCCGCACAAAAATGAGACCCTACCTAAGGCAATCGCTCAAAAAAAAATATATATATATGGCTCTCAGAATATGGAGACACTAAAACATGATTTTTTTTGTTTCAAAAATGCTGTTATTGTGTAAAACTTTAATAAATAAAAGTATACATATTAGGTATCGCCGCGTCCGTAATCACCTGCTGTATAACAATATCACATGACCTTACCCCCTCAGATGAACACCGTAAAAAAAAAAACGGTGACAAAAAAGCCATTTTTTGTCACCTTACATCACAAAAAGTGTAATACCAAGCGATCAAAAAGTCATACACACTCCAAATTTGTACCAGTAAAACAGTCATCTCATCCCGCAAAAAATGAGACCCTACGTAAGACAGTGGCCCAAAAAAAAAAAAAAAATATGGCTTTCAGAATATGGAGACACTAAAAAATCTTTTTTTTCAAAAATGCTTTATTATGTAAAACTGAAACAAACAACCAAAACAAGTAGTCATATTTGGTATTGTCGCATCCGTAACAACCTGCTATATGAAAATACTTCATGATCTAACCTGTCAGATGAACATTGTAAATAATAAAAATGGTGCCAAAACAGCTATTTTTTGTTACCTTGCCTCACAAAAAGTGTAATATAGAGCAACCAAAAATCATATGTACCCTAAAATAGTACCAAAAAAACTGCCACCTTATCCTGTAGTTTCCAAAATGGGGTCATTTTTTGGAGTTTCTACTGTAGGGGTGCAAATGTGACATGGCCCTCCAAAAACCGTATGGCATTCCTTTCCTTCTGTGCCCTGCCGTGTGCCCGTACAGCGGTTTACAATCATGAATGGGGTGTTTCTGTAATCTACAGAATCAGGGTAATAAATATTAAGTTTTGTTTGGCTGTTAACCCTTGCTTTATTACTGGAAAAAATCGATTAAAATGGAAAATCTGCTAAGAAAGTGAAATTCTGAAATTTCACCTCAATTTTCCTTTAATTCTTGTGGAACACTTAAAGGGTTAACAAAGTGTGTAAAATCAGTTTTGAATACTTTGAGGGGTGTAGTTTCTAAAATGGGGTCATTTTTGGGCGGTTTCTATTATGTAAGCCTCACAAAGTGACTTCAGACCTGAACTGGTCCTTAAAAAGTGGGTTTTGGAAATTTTCTGAAAAGTTTAAAGATTTGCTTCTAAACTTCTAAGCCTCTAACGTCCCCATAAAAGGGCATTCACAAAATGATCCAAACATGAAGCAGACATATGGGGAATGTAAAGTAATAACTACTTTTGGAGGTATTACTGTCAATTATAAGAGTAGAGAAATTGAAATTTGCTAATTGTTCAAAATTTTTGTTAAAATTGGTATTTTTTATAAATAAAAATGAGTGTCATGAAGTACAATATGTGACGAGAAAACAATCTCAGAACGGCCTGGATAAGTAAAAGCGTTTTAAAATTATTACCACATAAAGTGACACTGGTCAGATTTGCTAAAAATGGCCGCGTCCTGAAGGTAAAAACTAGCTTGGTCTTGAAGGCGTTAAAGGGAACCTGTCATTAATTTTATGCTGCCCATACTAAGGCCCCTTTCACATGGGTGCAATGCGGGAGGTGAACGGACCCATACACTTCTATGGGGCTGTGCAGATGAGCGGTGATTTTCACACATCACTTGTGCGTTGCGTGAAAATTGCAGCATTTTCTATATTCTAATTGGGCTGCGTGAAAATCACAAGCAAGTGCGGATGCGGTGCGATTTTCACGCGTGGTTGCTAGGAGATGATAGGGATGAGCAACCCTGGACCCCATTAAAGTAAATTCACTGTATTATTTCCCCTTATAACATGGTTATAAGGGAAAATAATAGCATTCTTAATACGGAATGCTTAGTAAAATGTCGATTGAGGGGTTAAAAATAAAAAAAATTAACTCACCTCATCCACTTGATCGCGCAGCCGGCATCCTCTTCTTTCTTCTTCTTTCAGGACCTGCAAAAGGACCTTTGACGTCACCGCGCTCACCACGTGGTAAGCGTGGTGACATCAGCGCAGGTCCTGCTGAATGAAGATAGAAATCTGTCTTCATTCAGCAGGACCTGCGCTGACATCACCACGCGGTGAGCGCGATTACGTCATCAAAGGTCTTTTTGCAGGTCCTGAAAGAAGAAGAAAGTAGACGATGGCGGCTGCGCGATCAAGTGGATGAGGTGAGTTAAACTTTTTAACCCCTCCAGCGCTGTTTTACTATGCATTCTGTATTCAGAATGCTATTATTTTCCTTTATAACCATGTTATAAGAGAAAATAATAAAATCTACAGAACACCGATCCCAAACCCGAATTTCAGTAAAGAAGTCCAGGTTCGGGTCTGGGTACCACATTTAGTTTCTTATCACGTGCATGCAAAACGCATTGCACATGCGATGCATCCGGAGCAAATGCGGGACGCCCCTGTGAAAGAGGCCTAACGGCAGCATAAGGTAGAGACAGGTAAGTTGATTTCAGCGGTCTGTCATTTACAAGTTAAATGTAAGTGGTTGCCGAGAACCAACATCACAATCATTGCAGACTGGACCTGGAGAAGAGTCAGGGCCTCCTGAGAAGAGTCCTGGTTACTCATGAATTCCCGCTCTCCCGCCCACCTGATGATGACTGGCCGGCTTCTACATCACCAATCATCAGCAGATTATAATGACCAGGACTCTTCTCAGGTAGGTTTGACAAAGGCTTGGACTGCAATGATTATGATGATAAAGCTACATGCACATGAACGTTGTTTGTTTCCGTGTCCGTTCCGTTTTTTTTGCGGATAGGATGCAGACCCATTTATTCCAATGGGTCCACAAAAAATGTCTACAGCACACCTTGTGATGTCCGCATCAGTATGTCCGTTCCGTAGCCCCGCAAAAAAAAAATTTGTGCGTGTCCTATTTTTTTCTAGTTTGTGGACAAGTATAGGCATTATTACAATGGATCCGCAAAAAAAAAAAAAAAATGCCATATGGACGTCATCTGTTTTTTTTTGCGGACCGCAAAACACATACGGTCGTGTGCATGTAGCCTAATTCTTGGCAACCACTTTTAGCTCCTGAGTGACACACTGCAGAAATCAGCATTTCTGTCACTATTTTATACTGAGGTCAGCATAAAGTTGATTACAGGTTCCCTTTAAAATGGAAAATCTGCCAAAAAAGTGAAATTCTGAAATTTTATCTACATTTTCCTTTAATTCTTGTGGAACACCTGAAAGTTTGTAAAATCAGTTTTGAATACCTTGAGGGGTGTAGTTTCTAGAATGGGGCTATTTTTGGGTGGTTTCTATTATGTAAGCCTCACAAAGTGACTTCAGACCTGAAATGGTCCTTAAAAAGTGGGTTTTAGAAATTTTCTGAAAAATTTCAAGATTTGCTTCTAAACTTCTAAGCCTCTAAAGTCCCAAAAAAACAAAATGTAATTAAAAAAGTATCCAAACATGAAGTAGACATGGGGAATGTAAAGTTATAACTATTTTAGGAGGTATCACTGTCTGTTTTAAGAGCAGAGAAATAGAAATGTATAAAATTGCGAATTTTCTAAATTTTTGGTAAATTTGGTATTTATTTTTTTTATAAATAAAAATCTCATATTTTGATTCAAATTTACCAGTGTCATTAAGTACAATATTTGATGAGAAAACAATCTCAGAATGGCCGGGATAAGTAAAAGTGTTTTTAAAGTTATTACCACATAAAGTGACACATGTCAGATCTGCAAAATTAGGCTGGGCCCTGAAGGGGTTAAAGAATGGTTTGGAATAAGGGGATCTCTTTATTGTACGCCCCTCTGGAACAATTGTCAACTACAGGAACTAGACAATTTAGATGGGGATAAGTATTTTCTATGTTGCACAGGTGGTGAGAAGCGTCAATTTAGACGTAAATTTGTTTTCCCTTAGTCCTAACAGCAGCACAAATGGGGTATTTGCCCCTGTGAAGCTGGTCAGGACAGGCAGAATTTTTAATGAACAAAAAATTTCTGCCTAAGTATCCTAATTAGTAATTAACTAATTAAGCCCCTACCCCATATAACCTGGCCCCTAACTGGACGGGGTTGATTAATAACAAGTAAATGATAATAAATCACACAAGGGGAGGGAAATTTGTGTGCTGCTGTTAGGACTAAGGGAAAACAAATTTACGTCAAAATTGACGCTTCCCTTTCGTCCTAACCAGCAGCACAAGTGGGGAAGTTGCAAGAAACCTCACCCAAATTGGGAGGGCTCCCTACTCCCTCTTAGGAGAGGGTGGCACTTAAAACGGATTGTCCAAAGGCCATTCCCTCTGCCTGTCTAGCCTCTAGATCAGGGGTGCACAACCTTTTCTGGTTGGGGGCCACGTTGTGAGCCTGAACCAATTCCAAGGGCCGAAAATAAAACTTAAAGGGGTGATACCAACTGAAATACTATTTTTATGGCATATTGAACATACAGTATATATCATAAATGTCTAGTTACACTTCTAGTACTCCCATTTAATGGGAAAATACATGAAAGATACATGTGAGCAGCCACAAGACATAGACATACATGTCTGTTACCAGATAATTGGGGGCCGCACAGAATGGTATCGAGGGCCGCATGTGGCCCCCGGGCCGCAGGTTGTGCACCCCTGCTCTAGATGATAATGCGAAATGAAGGTGTTCAGAGAACTCCAAGAAGTGGCTGCACAAATCTGATCTAAGGGGATCAGTTTCTTCTCTGCATAAGAGGTGGATACAGCCCTGGTAGAATGGGCGGAGACAAAAGAAGGAGGTGTCAAATCTTGGGACAGAAAGACCAGACGGATTGCTTCTTTAATCCACCTGCTCAGAGTGGGTTTGGAGGCCTTCAGACCCCTGTTCTTCCCTGAATAGGTCAAAAGGAGGTTTTCCGATCTTCTAAATTTGCTTGTTCTGTCCAAATATATCCTAAGACCTCTTGAGATGTCCAATGTACGGAGCCTTTCCTCTTCGGGAGAAGCCGCAGCCGGTGAAAAAGTGGGCAGACATATCGTCTGATTGATATTAGAAAAAGTAGGAACCTTTGGCAAAAAGGTTGGCAAAAACCTTAACAGGACCTTGTCCTGAAGGAATTTTAAATAGGGCTCAGAAGCCCCCAGAGCCTGAAGTTCCCCAACTCTCTTAGCTGATGTGATAGCTAGTAAGAAGGTGATCTTTAGGGATAGGAACCTCAAGTCTACCTCATTCAAAGGCTCAAAAGGGGGGACACATAACCCTTTTAGAACCACTGTTAAGTCCCACTGTGGGATTGGTCTCAGGATTCTGGGTTTAAGCCTCTCGGCTCCCTTCAGGAACCTCTTGATTAGGGGGTCCTGAGAAATCGGTCTGCTAAGGCATGACGATAAGGCAGAGACGTTAGCTCTGGGAGTAGATGGGCTTAGATCCTTGTCCAGACCATCCAGGAGGAATTGTAAAATAGCGGAGAGAGGAGGGTGTGAGGCAACTACCTCTCTGTCATTACACCATTGCAGGAATATTCTGTAGATTCTAGAATACTTCTTGCTTGTAGATTCCGCTCTGGAGTGAGAAATTGTTCTCAGGACCTCCACAGATAACCCTCTAGCTTCTAGAAGGGACCTGTCAATCTCCAGGCTGTCAGATTGAGCCTCCTCAGATCTAGACAGGGACCTGTGTCCTGATACACAAGGTCCTGTATTAGGGGAAGTCTCCAATAATTGCCCTGACTCATCTGCATGAGTTGGGTGAACCAAGACCTCTTTGGCCAGAATGGCATGATGGCAATCACCGAGGTCTGGTCTTGCTTGATCTTCATCAATACCCTCGGTATCATGGAAATTGGAGGGAAGATGTATGCCAGCCTGAACCACCAAGTTATGGACAGAGCGTCTATCGCTACCGGGTTGTCCTCCCTGTAAAGGGAACAGAACTTGCTCACCTTGGCGTTCAATCGGGTAGCCATCAGGTCGATTTCCGGGGTTCCCCACCGCTGGACAATCATGGAGAAGATACTCTTGTTCAGGGACCACTCCCCTGGAACTGGTAGACCCCGACTCAGGCGATCTGCGACCACATTGAGATCCCCTTTGATATGGACTGCCATTAGGTGGGACAGGTTGACCTCTGCCCAAGAGAGAATAGAACCCACCTCGCTCAGGAGGGTTTGGGATTTCGTCCCTCCCTGTCTGTTCAGGTAAGCGACCACAGTTGTGTTGTCTGTCCGGACTCTCACCGCCTGACTGCGGATGAGAGGGGCAAAATGAAGGAGGGCTAGTTTGACCGCTCTCAGCTCTCTCCAATTGGATGAGAGGATTTTCTCCTCCAAGTACCTCGTACTGGGTTGTCCTCCAGATGGGCCCCCCAGCCCAGCAGTGAAGCGTCCGTGGTCAACGTGACCCAACGAGGTTGGATCAGAGACCTCCCATCTTTTAGGTTCTTCCACCACTTGAGCGAAGAACGGACTTCTACCGACAGGGAATGCATTCTGTCTAGGTCTTTGGGCTTGCGACTCCAAGCTACTAAGACCTCCTCCTGAAGAGGGCGTAAGTGCCATAAGGCCCAAGGAACTGCCTCTGCAGATGCTGACATGTGGCCTAACATCCTCATAAGAACCCTTATGGAGATTCGTCTGGGCGGTATAAGAGACTGTGCGGCTTTTATTACTCTGTCTCTCCTCTGTGGGGACAGGTACAGGGTCATCAGTTGTGAATCGATCACAAACCCCAAGAACGTTCTCGTGGTTGAGGGGACTAAGTGCGACTTGTCCCAATTTATCAACCAACCCAGAATCTGGAGAGCTTGTTGAAGCTGACTCTGCAGGACGTCTGCGTTTGCGGTACGACCTCTAGCCCAAGAAGTCTTAAATGGGCAACCACAGGAGCCACTACCTTTGTGAAGGTGTGCGGAGCTGAGGATATGCCGAAGGGCAATACAGCAAACTGGTTGTGCTTCACTACCCCTTGCAAGGCCACAGCAACTCTGAGATATTTCCTGTGTGCTGGGCAGATGGGAACATGAAGGTAAGCATCCTTCAGGTCTATAGTTACCATCTGTAGGAGAGTCCCCGGAATAATAATGGACGGACGATACGTGCCACCAGAGGTCCTGGCCTCGGTGGAGTAAGAACCGGATCATTGCGGTTACATCGGCGAATGCTGCTGGCGCAGCGTGTCCGGGCCGGTTTTTACTGGGAACAAGTATGCACTATGTGGATATGCACCTGTGTGGTCTAGACATTGCCTGTTATGCCTTTGGTGTAAATAAAGTCATGGTGTACCACAAAGACTGTCTGTGATTGCCTCAATACTGCCGCCGCTACCGTAGCCTACCACGAGCACATCCCCACAATTGGTGGCTTGGAGCGGGCATTCCTGCAGTGAGGCAGGCCTGAGGCAAAAGTTGTGTTGGACTGCATGTCATATATCAGGCCTGCAAGTTTTATGGTTCCTGACAAGATGGAGGAGGCCATTAAGCACCTGATTCAGAGTAATGTACAGCAGCAACAGGCATTGCAGGCTCAGAGGGAAAATAATGAGCTACAGCAAAAAAGACACGAGGAGGCTATGTGTGCACAGCAGCAAACAAACAATCTCCTAATGCAGCAGCTGGTAGCCATGCAAGAGTCGGTGCGAACATCCCTGCAAGGAGTTTCAACCGCAACAACCCCGACTGTGTCTACCGCCAGGGTTAAAGTCTGATCCGCCCTGAGGAAAATGGGTCCGGAAGATGATATAGAGGCGTTCCTGACGGTGTTTGAAAGAACCGCGGAGCAAGAGAGGCTGCCATTGGAACAGTGGGCCGAGGTGGTGGCGCCTTTTCTGGTGGGGGACGCACAAAAGGCCTATTTTGACCTCAGCCGCGATGAGGCCAAGGACTATGAGAGGCTAAAAAGTGAGGTGTTGGCCAGGTTGGGGGTAAACACCTATGTGCGAGCGCACAGGGTGTATCAGTGGGTGTTTGCCGAGTCCCGACCCACCCGGTCACAAGCCTATGACTTACTTCACCTAGTAAAAAAATGGCTTCAGCCTGAAATATTGAGCCCTTCTCAGATGGTTGAAAGGGTCGTGGTCGACAGGTTCGTGCGTACCCTCCCGAGAGCCATACAGCGCTGGGTGGGACAAGGAGATCCAGGCAACCTGGAACAACTGGTTAGCCTGGTGGTGAGGTATATGGCCACTCAGGATTTGGTGCAGGACTCAGCGGTACTACCGAAGTCACGTCAGCCCCCGTTGCCGACCCGGGATCCTGAAAAAGGGATCCCACCTCATAAGGAGGGGAGTGGATCTCCAGTCCGTGGGAGGAATACCCTGGGGAGGAGGGAGGCTGCGAGGATCAGATGTTGGCATTGTCAGGATTGGGGACATGTGGCAGCCAACTGCCCTAGGGCATCCGAACCCATGGACTGCGGGTTCGCTCGCCGGTCCTCTTTTTATGCCCAACCGGTGTATATAGCTGACCCCCTGCTGGCTGCGGACACCCCTCCGGTGTGTGATGTTGTTGTTAATGGTCACTCCGTGCAGGCCCTGCTGGACTCTGGGAGCCTGGTAACTCTGGTCCATGAATCGCTGGTAACGGAAAAACTCCCAAATAGGCGAACCCTTACCATTGTCTGTATACATGGGGATCGCCGGGAGTATCCCACCACTAAGGTTACCCTGGCGGTGTGTGGGAAGGAGGTACCACATGTCGTCGGAGTGGGGAGACGGCTCCCTTATGCCGCAATATTGGGAAGGGACTTTCCCCTGTTCTGGACTTTGTGGAGGAACAGGTTGCCTACCTGTGGGGAAGAAAAATGTCCGGGTCCCGAGCCCGAGGACCACGAGGCAGGGGCCCCAGCTGTAGGGGTCACCGTAGGGGAGGTAGAGTGTAACCCTGACCGGTTTCCCCTAGAAGTATTGGCGGGTGAGACAGTAGAAAGTTCGTCTATCCTGGATCTGGGGGTACCCCGAGAAACCTTCGGGACCGCACAGCTCCAGGATTCAACATTATTGCGGGCTAGAGAAGGTGTGTCGGTGATTAATGGCGTTGCCCAGCGTCCCGGCGCCGATACCGTATTTCCTGACCTGGCCTATAACCAGGACCTGTTATATAGGGTAGACAAGGTGAGGCAGGAGGTGGTGGAACAACTCGTGGTTCCCCAGCCTTACCGGCGAATGGTCTTGGATTTAGCGCATGCGCATGTGTTGGGTGGTCATCTGGGGGTTAAGAAAACGCTGGAGCGAATTCTACAACGGTTCTATTGGCCTGGGATTTATGAGGAAGTCCGGAGGTTCTGTCGGTCCTGTCCAGTGTGTCAGGTGACTAGCCCCCACCCTCAGTATCGCAGTCCACTGGTACCTATGCCCATTATAGAGGTGCCCTTCGAAAGGATCGCCATGGATCTGGTAGGCCCCATTATTAAGTCAGCCCGAGGTCACCAACACATACTGGTAGTGTTAGACTATGCCACTCGCTATCCGGAGGCGGTCCCATTGCGCCATACGTCGGCCAAGGTAATAGCTAAAGAGCTTATGAGTATGTTCGCCCGGGTGGGGATACCAAAGGAGATTCTGACGGACCAGGGGACACCCTTTATGTCCAAAATAACAAAGGAATTGTGTAAGCTATTAAATATTAAACACCTGCACACGTCCGTCTACCATCCCCAAACCGATGGGTTAGTAGAACGGTTTAATAAGACCCTGAAGTCCATGCTAAAAAGAGTCGTGGCTAAGGACGGGAGAGATTGGGACTTACTGTTGCCCTATGTTTTGTTTGCGGTACGGGAAGTTCCCCAGGCGTCCACGGGGTTCTCGCCCTTTGAGTTGTTATATGGGCGACATCCCCGTGGACTACTGGACATCGCTAAGGAGGCATGGGAGCAACAGCCTACGCCTCATGAAAAGTGTGATAGAACACATAGGAAAAATGCAGGACCGAATAGGGGTCGTGTTGCAGATCGTCCGGGAGCACATGGAAGCGGCACAACTGGCCCAGAGTCGGGTATATAACCGATCCGCACGGGTAAGGACATTTCACCCGGGTGACCGAGTTCTTGTACTCGTGCCCACGGTCGAGAGTAAATTCCTGGCCCGGTGGCAAGGACCCTATGAAGTTAAGGAGAAAGTGGGCCCAGTTGATTACAGGATATACCAGCCAGGGCGGCGGAAGCCCGAACAGGTATATCATGTGAATCTACTAAAACCTTGGAGAGACAGAGAGAATTTGTTTGGAGACAGCCCGCCCTCTGTCTGGACGGCAGGGAGTGACCCGGGGTCACCAGGTGTTCCGGAGAACGCCGCTGGGGTGACGATAGGGGACGGACTGTCGACCAAACGGGCACAAGAGGTGAGAGAATTCGTTAGTCGGAATAGGGACGTATTCTCTGACCTTCCTGGACGTACCACCTTGATCGAGCATGACATTGTCACGAGCCCCGGGTGAAAGTCCGCCTAAGACCATACCGAGTACCGGAGGCTCGGCGACAGGCCATTTCGCAGGAGGTAAGATCGATGCTACGTCTAGGGGTCATAGAAGAGTCAAAGAGCGAGTGGGCTAGCCCGATTGTCCTTATTCCCAAACCGGATGGTTCATTACGGTTCTGTAATGATTTTAGGAAATTAAATGAGGTATCAAAATTTGACGCCTATCCCATGCCTCGGGTGGACGAGTTGATAGAGCGGCTGGGAAAAGCCCGGTATTTTTCGATCCTAGATCTCACGAAGGGCTACTGGCAGGTACCTCTGACGGAGGCGGCAAAGGAGAAGACGGCCTTTGTCACCCCGGAGGGGCTTTTTCAGTATAGGGTGTTGCCTTTTGGGTTGCATGGCGCTCCAGCTACGTTCCAGCGTCTGATGGATGTCGTCCTCAAGCCCCATCACCAGTATACCTCCGCGTATCTGGATGATATAGTCGTGTTTAGCCCGGACTGGGAGGGTCATTTGTCAAAACTTCAGACAGTGATAGATTCTCTAAGGAAGGCGGGGTTGACTGCCAACCCAAAAAAATGCTCGGTGGGACTAGAGGAAGCTCGCTATTTGGGGTATGTGATTGGACGCGGAGTCATTAGGCCCCAAGTGAATAAAGTTGAAGCAATCCGGAATTGGCCTAGGCCTCGTACGTCCAAGCAAGTACGGTCATTTTTGGGCCTGATTGGGTACTACATGAGGTTCATTCCCCATTTTGCCACCTTGGCAGCCCCGTTAACCGGCCTCTTGAAGGGTAGAAAGTCGGTGATGGTTCGCTGGGGGGAGCAGGAGGAGGAGGAGGCGTTCTCCCGTTTGAAGTCGGCCCTATGTGAGTTCTGGTGACGCCCGACTTCAAGCGGGAGTTTGTAGTTCAAACAGATGCCTCGGGAGTAGGACTAGGGTCTGTGCTTTCCCAGGAGCTCAACAGGGAAGAGCACCCCGTGGTTTTTCTAAGCCGCAAGCTTACCCCAGCAGAAACCCGGTATAGCATTGTGGAGAGAGAGTGCCTCGCCATCAAGTGGGTACTCGAGTCTCTCAGATATTACCTTCTGGGGAGAAGGTTCCGTCTGGTGACCGACCACTCCCCTCTCCAGTGGATGAGTCGAGCTAAGGAGGGGAGCGCTCGGGTTACCAGGTGGTTCTTGTCCCTCCAGAACTTTAAGTTCACTGTTGAGCACAGGGCCGGCCGCTTACAGGGGAACGCAGATGCCCTGTCCCGGGTACACTGCTGTGCATGTGTTCACCCCCTCAGGCTTGAACAGTATGTTCAAGCCCTCAGGGGTGAACAAAGGGGGGGGATATGTAGTAGAGTCCCCGGAATAATAATGGACGGACGATACGTGCCACCAGAGGTCCTGGCCTCGGTGGAGTAAGAACCGGATCATTGCGGTTACATCGGCGAATGCTGCTGGCGCAGCGTGTCCGGGCCGGTTTTTACTGGGAACAGGTAAAGAGCTGGGGGGGTGCCTGTTCCCCACGGCCAGCCCAGGTTTTTGGTGGAGATGGGCCTTTAAAGAACCCAGCCTGCTGATGATGGGGGTGGGGTGTGTCTTGCTGTGCTGGAGATTTCCACAGACAGAGTCAGTGCTGGAGAAGGAGAGTCTGGGCGCAGCACACATTGAAGGATAGTCCTGGGACCTGTGGTGCTACGAGCCGAAGTGGCTCTGGCCTGAGGGAGACAAAGGCAGGTAGCCTACAAGCCTGCAGAAACTGCTGTGGTCTGTCCAAAACAAGGTGACTCAAACCTGCTGTTTATTTTCTATGGAAGGACTTTTGTTTTATGCACCTGTGTGGTCTGGACATTGCCTGTTATGCCTTTGGTGTAAATAAAGTCACGGTGTACCACAAAGACTGTCTGTGATTGCCTCAATACTGCCGCCGCTACCGTAGCCTACCACGAGCACATCCCCACACATCATATCTCCTGGGTTCAGGATGTTTATTACAGAGCGAATGGTTTCCATCCGGAAACGCTTCTTCCTGATGAAACTATTTAAGTAACGTAAATCGATGATCATCCGCCAGTCTCCTGATGGTTTTGGTACCAGAAAGATGGGGGAATAAACCCCCTGCCGCCATTCGCGAGGAGGAACCTCCTCTAATGCTCCTTTCTGTATATACTGGAGAACCGAGTCTTCCAGGATTAATTGTTTGTCGGGTGCTAAAGTCCTTGTTAGGACGAACTTGTCCCGAGGAAGGGAAATTAAATCTATTGTGTACCCTGATGCTATCACTTGTAGCACCCAAGGGTCTGGAATTTTTTGCATCCAAAAACTTTTGAATAAACTCAAACGTCCACCGACTGGGGGACTGAAAGCTGGTCCTTCCTCTGGGACCCCGGGGGGTGGGGAAGGGGAATTGACGGGCTGTAGAGAGTCATAGATCAGCCCGACCCCTACCTCTCTTACTACCTTCAGAACGCCTCTGGGTTCTATCTTCCCCCTGAAATCTTCCTCCTCCTCCTCTACCTCTTTCTCGACCCCGAAAGGACTGCTGGGGGAGGGATTTACCTTTTTTGTCGGCTAAGTTCTCCATGAGAGAATCTAATTCAGAACCGAACAATCTCCCCGGTTCATAAGGAAGGGAGCAAAGGTTAAACTTGGACGTGTTGTCCGCCGCCCATGGTTTTAACCAGAGTGGGCGCCTGCTGGCTGAGGAAAGCGCCATAGACTTGGCCGCTAATTTTAATTGTTGTTGGGAGGAATCTGATAGGAAATCAATCCCCAGTAAGAGAGTCTTAAATTGGTCCAGGATGTCGTCCCGGTCAACCCCAGAATCCAAGTCTGATTGGATTCTGAGAGTGCGTGCACGGATAAACTCTGATACCTCAGAGCACGCTATAGAAACCGAGGCGGAGGCAGCCGAGTAGTTGCGTCTAAGCGTGCATTCTGCTCGTCTGTCTAGGGGGTCCTTTAGGTTGCTGCCGTCGTCTGAGGGGACTAGAGTTCTTTTGGAGAGCTTTGATATGGCCATATCCACCTTTGGAGGTGGAACGCAGACTAAGGAATCCGCATCCTGTAGAGGGAACATTAGTTTAAATCTCTTTGTTAATACTGGCCCCTTCTCCGGGTGTTTCCACTCGGTTGCCATTAATTTCTTTAAAGACTCGTCCACTTTAAAGGCCATTGGCCCCCTAGAGGTGGACGGTGGAGCTTCCCCTTGCTCAACAGAATGGTCCCTCGACCTGATGGAGCGTAACAGTCTTTGAGTTTTTTCGGCTGGAAAGAGGAAGGCCGAACTCTCTTCCTCAGAGGAAGAATTATCCTCAATGGAGACAACGTCTTCAGACATGGGTACAGGACCAGGAGAAGCCTGTCTGGGCCTCTTGTTAGAGACTGCTCCCTTAATCTCGGCAATGGACGTATCCATGAACTGTTTCATCCATGAAAACATGTCCACCACCGTTGGTTCTAGGTCCGTTGGTCTGGGTCGGCAGCCTGGGCATCGGTGGAATTCGTATGAATCCGGCAATGGGTTGCTGCAGCTGGAGCAGGCGAGATGTTTCTGCTTCAGGTACAAAAAAGTACAAAAAAGGAGACAAGAAAAGGGGGGGGGGGGAATGACCCTAGGGGAAGGAGAATCAGGGAGGAGACTGTGCTCACCCAATGCACCCACAATGACACCCCTATAGAAATAACTCGGCTAAAGCTCCCGGTGCCTTTGCCGAAACGCGCGTTGGGGTAGCGCCATCCTGGTTGGTCCCCTCCTGGTCTGATTCTTTGGTGAGTCCTGTTTCATTTCCCCACATCCCGGCTTTCCTCCATTTGGCTCTTTATTCTATTGTCAGGTATCTACCTGCAGGCCGGGTGTGTATGCTCATGGGTTGTAAGCGTTGCACCTTTCATCCTTGGACTCACCGTTTTTATCATATCTACTGTGTATCCGCAGTTGAACTATTCTCTCATCATGTATCCATCCCGCTGATTGCATATACTACTACTCTTGACCGGAGTGTCCCTCCCAGGGTGGTGCCGTTTTCTCTTCTCCCTGCTCCTTTTCTGTTCCCTGCCCTACTGCATTTTTTGTATGTATTTTTGATGTCTCTATGTCCCAATAAAATATTTATTACATCTATTATCTGGCTTTTTGAGCTCCATTTTCTTCTTTGTTCTGATACAAAAAAGGAGAGCAGTACCTTACCATGAGGTGGCGATGCCATCTTAGAAGAAAGCAAGGTGACTTCAAGGAACTGCCTGAGCGCAGGAGTAGCCAAACAGCAGAAGTCAGTTGAGCTCAGAAAACTGAGAGCAACATTGACCTGCCTCACACAGGTGCCTTAAATAGCACAAGGGGGAGGAGTTTATAATCACTCCCCCACCCTGGGGGTGGATTCCAGAAGTTAAAACTATAATTTTAATAGAAATAATATAATTCCTCTATTTCCGTTGGGTACCCCAGCAAAACTGAGCGCACGGACTTAAGAGGACTTTAAACAGAGGAAGCGCTGAACACAGCGCTGGAGGACGGAGCCGCGGACCGGAAGTGACGCCAATGACGCACTTCCGGTGCTTGCGAGACGCCGGAGGAACGCGGAAGCAACTGCTTATGCGGCACACGAGGTAAGAGGCATCGATATGACTGGAAACATAGATGGGCCCCGAATGTAATCCACCAGAGGCACGCTCCCACCGAGGCAGGAGAGGGCAGGACATTCTCAGGATACCTAGAAAACAAGAAGGCAGAATTAAACATTATAATAACCATTATTATAATGCTACAGATAACTATGGGAGACTCCAGTAAGGAGTCTAGCCTGTCCTGGAGTTCACAGGATAATAAAAAAGCAACCCCGTCCAGTTAGGGGCCGGGTTATATGGGGTAGAGGCTTAATTCGTTAATTACTAATTAGGATACTTAGGCAGAAATTTTTTGTTCATTAAAAATTCTGCCTGTCCTGACCAGCTTCACAGGGGCAAATACCCCCCCACTTGTGCTGCTGGTTAGGACGAAAGGGAAATGGAGTGGTACAAGGGGAACATATTGTTCATTTATCTCGGTTTAGGTATTTTCTATTTGTTCGGCTCTTTTTAGTCTATAGGGAAAGCTTTTGCTTGAGGTAGATGCTTCTACACCCTTGAATGATTTGATGGGAAACATGGGGCAGAAGGTCAAGATTTCCCAATTTTACAAATTGTTACTAGAAGCACTATTTAAGGATTTATGCCCCCCCGCCTCCCGGACAAAGGGCTTGGGGAGTGGATTGTTCAATGACTCATTTAGGTGAGTGGGAATATCTATTAGCTAATATAAGATAAGTGTCTCAGAATTTTAATCACGAGAATTTGTTCAATTCAGTATTTTACATAGAATCTATGTTACACCAACATGGCTTGACACGTCTAATTGTCCACGGTGCGATTCGCCTGCAGCTGATTATGTATCTTCTGGTCCTGTAGAGAATTAACAGAAGATTGGAGGGCAATTAGTAACTGCATTACCCAAAAATAGAAAGTAACGATTCCGTCTACAGAACAATGCTGGACACTTGGCGATCTTTCCCAGGTTAATTGTCATAAGTATAAAAAGACCTTGTTAATTAAATTCATGTTTTTGGCCAGACTCTTGATTACAAGGGTCTGGTTTTCACGAAATATACCTAGTGTGTACCTACATGGTTAACAAGATCAAGAGGAGATAGATCTTTTTAATGGAGGAGATAGGAGACGAATCGCAATGGGGGGGGGGGGGGAGGATAGAAGTAAGGGGGGTAAGGTTTAAATGGGGGAAAAAGAAGAAAAGTAATAATGTTGATGATTCATTTTTGTATGGTAATAACTGCTTCTTTGTTTTTATCTTTTCTTCCAATAAAAAAAAAAAGTTCATTTAATCGTAGCCTTACGATTACTTAGGCTACTTTCACTCTTGCGTTTGGTGCGGATCCGTCATGGTTCTGCACAGACGGATCCGTTTAGATAATACAACCGTTTGCATCCATTCAAAACGGATCCGTTTGTATTATCTGTAACATAGCCAAGACGGATCCGTCTTAAACACCATTGAAAGTCAATGGAGGACGGATCCGTTTTCTATTGTGCCATATTGTGTCAGTGAAAACGGATCCATCCTGACACACAATGTAAGTCAATGGGGACGGATCCGTTTTCACTGACACAATATGGCACAATAGAAAACGGATCCATTTGGCTCCGTTTCGTCAAAGGGACACCAAAACGCTGCGAGCGGCCTCCAGAGCGGAATGGAGACGTAACGGAGGCGAACTGATGCATTCTGAGCCGATCCTTTTCCATTCAGAATGCATTGGGGCAAAACTGATCCGTTTTGGACCGCTGAGCCCTGAACGGATCTCACAAACGAAAAGCCAAAACGCCGGTGTGAAAGTAGCCTTAATCGTATCCCAGCAGTACTTTGATGCACCTGATGGGCTTCACTAAGCCACAGCAACTTACACATCATACTTCATGGTGACCCCAAAAATATATTTTTTCTCTCCTCAACAGGTCAGTTGGGCTTCTGGCCCTTTAAGTCATCACAAGAGTTCCTCTGGGCAGCAAGTGTCCAGATTAGCAGCAGGTTCACCGGACAAACAAGCTTTTGTCCCTTTAAATTTCTCCAGTACAACCTTCAGCAGCACCTGCTCTTTTTGTCATGCCGTTGCCCCTAGCAACACTTTGCCTTTTAGCATCGACCCGCCTGCATCCTCCACCAATTGTAAGGTATGGCTTCTCAACAAACAGGGGGTTTTCCAGCTCTTTGTCGCACCGCTCATCACACTGCCAAGTTTAGCATCTCTTGGCACAATGAAGTCGCAGCTTTACATCACAACGCGTTACATCAACACAAAACCATAAGTCCTTGCCCGGGTAGGCGCTCACTGTACTGAGGTTTTTCCTAACTCACCTCTAGGTCAGTGTTCACACGGTGGTATTCGGCTTCACTCAGCCATGTGGTCAGACAGCTTCCTATCTGTGACCAATGCAACTCACCAGTCCTCCTGTCGGTGACCACACAATACCTTGGGGGTATATGGTCCAGCAGTCCTCCCGACTCTGACCGTGCGACACCTCTTTGCCTCAGGTGTTGCTGGGCCCCCCAAAACTCAGGCTTCCTCAGCCTTGTGGCCCCCCAGCCCTCCTGGCTGGGACCACACAGAGCCTCTGCAGGCTTCCTTTTCAATTCCTCCCACTCTCAGACTCTGAGATTATTCACAGCTGGCCTCACCTGGGGCCCGGGGGACCCTGTAGTGGACGGACATATACACCCCCACCACACCTCTACTGTGCACCTCACCGAAGGGTCTATTGCCTTTCAGCTGGCTGCCATGATTGGAGAAGTCCTGATGCATGCTGCTGCTCAGTACTATGGAAATCCTGAAAACCTGGGTGCCAGGCGGGCCCCCGAGGACCGGCGCTGAGGTACACTGGTCTAGACCACTGCCTACAGGATGAATAATCTGTCCAAAAATTCCTGGACAAATCTGTAAAAATAGGGCAGTTTTTCCAGTGCCCATGACACAAATAGATGAGTACCATTGTACGGATGGTGGTACTTGGGCAGGCAATTGTCATTGTCACCATTCTCCGGCTCACGCTGCTAATGCAGTCCTGGCAGTAGAACGAACTGTACACATGTATGACTTCTAATCTTCATTAGTGGTAGGATGAGCACTTGTTATGGTCAGGTTGTGTTGTGGTGATTTGTAAAAAAAAAATGGACATCCTCACTGCTCTTTTTACTGCTTTAGAGTTCCATAGAGACCACTGGACTTCACTCCGGCAAAGGGTGACCTGGAGCCTATTCTAGAAATCACAGCTGAGAGGATATCCCGTCAGAGGGAGAATACTCATGGGTGGTATTGTATATAGGGTTTAGTCACAGGGTACCCCCTGTATGAAACGTAGCCTTTAATGGTATATACCTATAAAATAACAAACTCCCACAGAAAAAGAAAAGAAAAACGACACGGCATGAGTGGACATGCACTTGGTATACTCTCCAGAATGATATAGGCAGGGTGGTCCCTTCTTGGTTTGGGCCTGTCCCTGAAAATGACCCCATACTGCGTGGTCCCTGCCTAAAGAACGGAATGGCGCCTATAAATGTGTTATTGCTTTAGGGCAGCAATCCTAGGCACCTAAAACATTGAATCTAAACCAATAATGTGTCTGGCATCTTGATAGACAGCTGTATTATATCAATGTATGTACTCAGCAGCTGTCCAGAATATGTACAAAGATACCGTATATACCGAGGAGCTTTACTCCTTTGTATCCTACAAACGACATACTGTATTGAGCACTTACCGTCCAGTATACATAGCAGTACCTAGACTAGGCCACTATATAACTGGGCATCTGGCTCTGCCCGTTCCATCCCTTAATAGGGTCAGTCTAGGGCATTTCAGGAGGTTCGCTAGGATATGCCCCCATTGTCTTATAGGTGCGGGTCCCACCACTGGGATCCCGCACCTATATCGATAACGTAGCCCCGCAAGTGAAGGAGGGTGCATGCGCAGCCGCCCTCCATTCATTTTCTATAGTGCCGGCGAAAATAGCCTAGCGCTAGTTAATGGGAGCGGGGGCCGAGCATGCGCGGTACGGTCCCATTCACTTCTATGGGGAGCCGGCTTGGTGGTGGCCGGACCGGAATCCTCCAGCCACCACCTTGCCGGGCTCCGTTCTCGATATAGGTGTGGGACCCGCACCTATAAGACAATGGGGGCATATCCTAGCGATATGCCCCCATTGTCCATGATGAGACAACCCCTTTAATCTTCCCTCTCGCTTTCTGTTCAGCTGCTGACTACGGTGCTGATCGGCCCTCCTATTTATTATTCTGGGCACTTTGGGGGTCCTTTCTCCTGCTCGTCTGTTTTTCAGAGTGGGATCAGATCAGCACAGTGGATTAGCCTGTTGGTATTTTCATAGTATCTAGAGTGGCTCTGCAGGTGATGAATGAGGCGTCATTGTATATGTCAGGGCGCAGGTGGATTGTGTGCAATCAGACTACGAATTAGGTGCAAAAGTGTAGTGAAAAAGTCCCATATTAGATATAAAAAGTCTCAACCGTATACACGTCTCTCCGCCAATGCAACACATCACTGATGAACAAAATTATGCCACCCATGAAGCGGCATCGAAATTTGACCAAATTTGTGACCAATTCCAGCGGAAAAAGGCACATTTACATAAGGCTACTTTCACACTAGCGTTGTTTGAATCCGGCGTTCAATTCCGTCACCGGAACTGCCCGCCGGATCCGGAAAAACGTGTGCAAACGGTTTACATTCGAATCCTGATCAGGATTTTGATCACAATGAAAAAATGCATTGGAAAAAACGGATCCGCCATTTATGGACTTTAACTTTTTTTTCACATTTTTTGGGTTTAACATGCAAAAGCCGGATCCGGTTTGACGGAACACACAGCGTTAATGCAAGTCAATGGGAAAAAGGCCGGATCCGGCGTTCAGTGAAAGTGTTCCAGATTTTTGGCCGGAGGTACAAATACAACATTCTACGGTTTTCTGAAAAGCCTGATCAGTCAAAAAGACTGAACTGAAGACGTCCTGATGCATCCTGAACGGATTACTCTCCATTCAGAATGTATGGGGATAAAACTGATCAGTTATTTTCCGGATTTGAGCCCCTAGGACGAAACTCGGCGCCGGAAAAGAAAAACGCTAGTGTGAAAGTAGCCTAAATCAGTCTAAAACATATACATCAACTAAACCACGCCCTCAAAATCAGTCAAAAATAAATAAAAAGACGAAACTGGGAAAAAGACGAAAAAAACAAGTGCAAAACGAAGAGGGGGTCATTTATTAAACAGAAATACGCCTAATTTAGGCGTATTTCTGCCGCAGATTGCAGCGCAAAGGTCCTTTTGCACCAGAGTCTACGAGTTTTCCCCGCTCACAGCAGGTCTAAAAAAGTGGGCAGGGAAGGGGTGCACGGACAGGCCTGTCTCATTTCCATTTTCTATGGTTATTTTAGGCGTAGAAAATGGTCTAAATGTAAGACAGCAACGAAGCTGGTTTACTTTTAGAAGCGGCGTTGGATACTCCAAAGTTATGTAGAGGCCGACACCACTACATAACATCAGCGGATCCAGCACAGGGGCTTATTAAGACCAGCGTCTAAATCACTGGTCTTAATAAATGACCGGCCAAAAACACTCAAAATAAGACCAAGAAAGGTGCAAACAGCAATGATAAATGTCCCCTTTTTTCACCCCTTTGCATGAGCTAAAGTATGCTAGCGGGTGTTTTTTATTTTTTGTCTATCCGAGAACATTTGTTTACTGACCTCGATCCTCCACTGCCGGCCCTGACCTCGGATTTGTTTTACAGTGTTCCTGACCCCAGTGGGTCAGCTGCCAAGTACATTGGGACTATTCCAAGAGGTAGTGGTCTGGTGGCTTCCCTGTATAGCGGTTAAAGGGTGAATACCAGGGAACTGCCAACCCCCTTAAGTCTAGCCCTAAGCCAAACTAGTTAGTTGGCACAGTGGGTCCACGCCCACTGCCCGTTACAGTAAGCTTAGGCCATGGACCTAAAGTGTGAAGATGTCGTTTCTGATCATTTGAATTCCATTTTGTACCTGTTCATTTAAATGTAATTTTTTTGCCCTTTTAATGCAGGTGCAGGAAGTGAGGCTTTGTCTATATATTTTGTCAAGGTTGCTTTGAGATTCAGACTCAGAGCGGACCTGGGAACTGGCCACTCCAAGGTCTGGGGTGAGAGCAGAGGAACAACACGTACACAGGGACAATTATGGAGCGCATGCGCTGGCTACATTCCACTAGTTCAGTGGTGGGCAACCTTTTTTTTCAACTGAGCCAAATCTCGCTAAAACCCCGATTGAAATTTATTTTGAGAGCCACATTTTTAAAACCGAAAATACATAGGATGGTACACTGTTTTTATTGAGAATATTGTGCATGCAAGTATCCACATAGGTCGGGTACTGTGGGACTCTTTGCACCGGCCCTGTCACGTGGACGTGACCAGAGCCTGTGCAAGGATTTTTTGGCAACACAAGCGAAGCTACATCTCGGTGACCCCCCCCCCTCCCCCCGCCCCGCCCGCAGCTCACCTGGTCCTGGTTCTGTCTGCAGCAGCTGGCTTCTCCTCTGTGTGGTCCTGATATCTTCGCTCTGCTTCAATCTGGTTTGAGGACTGTACTTTTCGCCCTATAAGATGCACATAGGTTTTAGAGGAGTATAATAAGAAACAATATTTTCCATTATACCTCAGGTCAGACCACCAATCAGACCCCCAATGTTAATCATACCTCAGATCAGCCCCCCATATCAGCCGTCAGCACCCCATCCATCATGCCCATGTCAGCCCCCATCCATCATGCCCCCATGTCAGCCGTCATGCCCCTATGTCAGCCGTCAGCCCCCCATGTCAGCACCCCATCCATCATGCCCATGTCAGCCGTCAGCACCCCATCCATCATGCCCATGTCAGCCGTCAGCACCCCATCCATCATGCCCATGTCAGCCGTCAGCACCCCATCCATCATGCCCATGTCAGCCCCCATCCATCATTACCCCCCATGTCAGCCATCAGCCCCCCATGTCAGCCATCATGCCCCCCATGTCAGCCGTCAGCACCCCATCCATCATGCCCATGTCAGTTGTCAGCCCCCATCCATCATGCCCCCCATGTCAGCCGTCATGCCCCTATGTCAGCCGTCAGCACCCCATGTCAGCCATCAGCCCCCCTGTCAGCACTCCATCCATCATGTCCATGTCAGCCCCCATCCATCATGCCCCCCATGTCAGCCATCATGACCTTATGTCAGCCGTCAGCCCCCCATGTCAGCACCCCATCCATCATGCCCATGTCAGCCGTCAGCACCCCATCTATCAGGCCCATGTCAGCCATCAGCACCCCATCATGCCCATGTCAGCCCCCATCCATCATTACCCCCCATGTCAGCCATCAGCCCCCCATGTCAGCCATCATGCCCCCCATGTCAGCCGTCAGCACCCCATACATCATGCCCATGTCAGCTGTCAGCCCCATCCATCATGCCCCCCATGTGAGCCGTCATGCCCCTATGTCAGCCGTCAGCACCCCATGTCAGCCGTCAGCCATCAGCCCCCCATGTCAGCACTCCATCCATCATGTCCATGTCAGCCGTCAGCCCCCATCCATCATGCCCCCCATGTCAGCAATCATGACCTTATGTCAGCCGTCAGCCCCCCATGTCAGCACCCCATCCATCATGCCCATGTCAGCCGTCAGCACCCCATCTATCATGCCCATGTCAGCCATCAGCACCCCATCATGCCCATGTCAGCCCCCATCCATCATTACCCCCCATGTCAGCCATCAGCCCCCCATGTCAGCCATCATGCCCCCCATGTCAGCCGTCAGCACCCCATCCATCATGCCCATGTCAGCTGTCAGCCCCATCCATCATGCCCCCCATGTCAGCCGTCATGCCCCTATGTCAGCCGTCAGCACCCCATGTCAGCCGTCAGCCATCAGCCCCCCATGTCAGCACTCCATCCATCATGTCCATGTCAGCCGTCAGCCCCCATCCATCATGCCCCCCATGTCAGCCATCATGACCTTATGTCAGCCGTCAGCCCCCCATGTCAGCACCCCATCCATCATGCCCATGTCAGCCGTCAGCACCCCATCCATCATGCCCATGTCAGCCGTCAGCACCCATCCATCATTACTCCCATGTAAGCCATCATGCCCCCCATGACAGCCGTCAGCCCCCATCCATTATGCTTCCTAATGGGGGACAATGTTGGAGTCTGCACCATCGGGGGGATGACATGATGAGGGACAATGTTGGAGTCGGTACCTGATATATCACTGGGGTCTGGCTGGAGTGGGGTCCTGGCTCCAATCTCAGCTGGCTCTGCCTTAAGGTGTCTTCTCCAGAGTCCAGACTAGAGTCCAGCAGGGTCGGCCAAGTTCCAACAAGTCGTGCCTCAGTGTTACTCTGTGACTGTGTTCTTCTGCTGCCAGCCTGGAGGGGCAGCTTTTACAGGCCATAGCAGACAGAGCAGCTCCGCCTCCTCGCCTCCCTCCGCCGCGGCCCCACTGACAGTCAGTGACGCCTCCTTTGGCCTGAGCGCCGCACGGCACACATGTAGGCAGGACAGCCGCAGGCTGCCGCCCCCGAGAGGAGGGAGGGGAGCGGGCGCCCGGCACACAGAACAGTGCTCCAGACTAAAAAAAATTCCTAGTAGCCATTGGCTCCTGAACTGAAAAATTTAGGAGCCAAATCAAATTTTAAGTCGCCAAATCGAAACTGAATAAAAATTTTGGTATCGTGACAACGCTACGCCGATCAGATCGGCGTAGGGTTGTTTTGAAACCAAAATTTTGATTCGCTTTCGTCACCATAAAAAAGTATTGTGATACTCAATACCGTGCAAAAAAAAAAAACACCAAAAAAAGCTGCGTGCATTTCGCATTTTATGAAACATTCGGCCCATAATAGAACAGTCCTATGCTATTTTTTGGGGTGACAAGGTGACTAAAAAGGCTATGTAATATGTTTATTTATTTATTGTTTATATATTTTATATGTAAAATTGGGAAAGGGGGGATTTAAACTTAATATTTTAAAGTACTTTCACATTAGCGTTTTTCATTTCCGGCACTGAGTTCCGTCACAGGGGCTCTATACCGGAAAATAACTGATCAGTTTTATCCCCATGCATTCTGAATGGAGAGTAATCCGTTCAGGATGCATCAGGATGTCTTCAGTTCAGTTATTTTGACTGATCAGGCAAAAGATAAAACCGTAGCATGCTACGGTTTGATCTCCGGCGAAAAAAAATGAAGATTTGCCTGAATGCCGGCTCCGGCATTTTTCCCCATAGGAATGTATTAGTGCTGGATCCGGCATTCAAAATACTGGAATGCACCCGCACTAAATCCGGACCCATTCACATCTATGGGGCTGTGCACATGAGCGGTGATTTTCACACATCACTTGTGCGTTGCGTGAAAATCGCAGCATGCTCTGTTGTGCGTTTTTCGCGCAACGCAGGCCCCATAGAAGTTAATGGGGCTGTGTGAAAATCGCAAGCAAGTGCGATTTTCACGCATGGTTCCTAGGATGAAAGTCTATTCACTGTATTATTTTCCCTTATAACATGGTTATAAGGGAAAATAATAGCATTCTGAATACAGAATGCATAGTAGAAGGTCAATATAATAAACATTGGTGGCGCAGTGCGCCCCCCCATCACCCCAATATAATAAACATTGGTGGCGCAGTGCGCCCCCCCTCAATATAATAAACATTGGTGGCGCAGTGCGCACCCCCATCACCCCAATATAATAAACATTGGTGGCGCAGTGCGCCCCCCCTCAATATAATAAACATTGGTGGCGCAGTGCGCCCCCCCATCACCCCAATATAATAAACATTGGTGGCGCAGTGCGCCCCCCCTCAATATAATAAACATTGGTGGCGCAGTGCGCCCCCCCCCATCACCCCAATATAATAAACATTGGTGGCGCAGTGCGCCCCCCCAACACCCCAGTATAATAAACATTGGTGGCGCAGTGCGCCCCCCCCTCAATATAATAAACATTGGTGGCGCAGTGGGCAGTGCCAATGAGGGTTAAAAAATAAAAAAATAATTAACTCACCTCCTCCAATTGATCGTCTCCTGTTCTTACTTCTTTCTAGTTTCTTCAGGACGCAGGACCTGTGGTGACATCACTGTGCTCATCACATGATCCATCACCATGGTAATGGGCCATGTGATGAGCTCAGTGACGTCACCACAGGTCCTGAAGAAACTAGAAATAAGTAAGAACAGGAGACCGGCAGCTACCTGATCAACTGGAGGAGGTGAGTTAATTTTCTTTTATTATTTTTAACCCTCATTGGCACTTCCCACTGTGCCACCAACGTTTATTATAGGGGGGACGGAGGGCACTGTGCCACCAACGTTTCTTATACAAATACAGGAGGCGGGTGCCGGAATCAAATAGCCGGCACCCGACCTTTGTGACAGGGAGCTGCGATCAGCGGCAGTTAACCCCTCAGGTACCGCACCTGAAGGGTTAACTCAACTGCAGCGGATCGCAGCTCCCTGTCACAGAGGTCGGGTGCCGGCTATTTGATTCCGGCACCCGCCTCCTGTATTTGTATTAACAGGTCAGTTTTCTTCATTGGTGGCGCAGTGGCCACAGCCCCTCCCCTCCTCCTCCCGTCTCTTCTTATTGGCAGCGGCGGGGACAGCAGCAGCACAGGGGGGAGGGAGAGACTCCTCCTGCGCTGCTGAGAACGATCATCTCCTGTGCCCGCCGCTGTATTGAGCAGAGCTGCGGCGGCGGGTCCAGTCGCAAATGACATCTGGAGCCCTGCAGAAGAGCCGCATTAAAGTGTGTAAAGAGCCGCATGTGGCTCGCGAGCCGCGGCTTGCCGACCACTGCACTAGTTAATGGAGCTTTTTTGTTTCATCTGTATAAAGTTGTAACCCTCAGGAAAGAAGTCAGAAGCTCTTCCTACGGGAGGACGCCTCGCGTAGGGACATCATCAGTCTTTTCCCGAGACTCTGACCGCTTTTGCTGAAAGGGCCTCCCCAGCTGATGTCGCTGTCAGATAATGTTCACTTAATCGGTGATGCACGTACCTTCGATGTGGATGTAGTCAGGACGCCAACTGAAGTGTTGATGTAATTGTGTATCGTGTTCTATATCCTTTGTGCACTGCTCAAAAAATAAAGGGAACACTAAAATACCACATCCTAGATCTCAATGAATGAAATATTCCAGTTGCAAAACTTTGTTTATTACATAGTGGAATTTGTTGAGAACAATAAAACATAAAAATGATCAATGTAAATCAATTAATCGAATTATCAAGGATGGTGGCTCACTCAGGACGTAATCAAAGAATTGGTGCTACTAACCCGCAAGAGGGACACCCACACTCTGGTCAAAAAGCAGTAACTATAGAATAAATTAGGGTGAGCACTCAACAAATGGCGTATTTGGAAATTAAAAGTTTAATTAAACACTAAAATAATTAAAATAGTAAAATACTAAAATACTGAATAGAGGATAAATATGTATATACAATTTCATGCATTGACAATTCATATATATTCATAATTCGCATAAATACCAATGCATATTTATGCGAATTATGAATGTATATGCATGAAATTGTATATACATATTTATCCTCTATTCAGTATTTTAGTATTTTACTATTTTAATTATTTTAGTGTTTAATTAAACTTTTAATTTCCAAATACGCCATTTGTTGAGTGCTCACCCTAATTTATTCTATAGTAAATCAATTAATATCCCATGGAGGTCTGGATTTGGAATGATACTCAAAATTAAAGTGAAAAATCAAATTTCAGACTGATCCAACTTAAGTGGAAATGCCTCAAAACAAGTCAAAATGAGGCTCAGTAGTGTGTGTGGCCTCCACGTGCCTGTATGACCTCCCTACAACGCCTGTGCATGCTCCTGATGAGGTGGCGGACGGTCTCCTGAGGGATCTCCTCCCAGACCTGGACTAAAGCATCTGCCAACTCCTGGACAGTCTGTGGTGCAACGTGACGTTGGTTGATAGAGCGAGACATGATGTCCCAGATGTGCTCAATTGGATTCAGGTCTGGGGAACGGGCGGGCCAGTCCATAGCATCAATGCCTTCGTCTTGCAGGAACTGCTGACACACTCCAGCCACATGAGGCCTATTGTCATGCTTCAGAAGGAACCCTGGGCCAACCGCACCAGCATATGGTCTCACAATGGGTCTGAGGATCTCATCCCGGTACCTAATTGTAGTCTAAGTACCTCTGGCGAGCACATGGAGGGCTGTGCGGCCCTCCAAAGAAATGCCTTCACACACCATTACTGACCCAATGCCAAACCGGTCATGCTGGAGGATGTTGCAGACAGCAGAACATTTTCCATGGCATCTCCAGACTCTGTCACATGTGTTCAGTGCGAACCTGCTCTCAGCCGTGAAGAGTACAGGGCACCAATGTCAAATCTGCCAATCTTGGTGTTCTCTGGCAAATGCTAATTGCCATGCAAAGTGTTGGGCTGTACACTCAACACCGACTTGTGGACGGGTCCTTATGGAGTCTGTTTCTGACCGTTTGAGCAGACACATGCACATTTGTGGCCTGCTGGTGGTCATTTTTGCAGGGCTTTGGCACTGCTCCTTCTGTTCCTCCTTGCACAAAGGCGGAGGTAGCGGTCCTGCTGCTGGGTTGTTGCCCTCCTACGGCCTCCTCCACGTCTCCTGATGTACTGGCCTGTCTCCTGGTAGCGCCTCCATGCTCTGGACACTACGCTGACAGACACAGCAAACCTTCTTGCCACAGCTCGCATTGATGTGCCATCCTGGATGAGCTGCACTACCCGAGCCACTTGTGTGGGTTGTAGACACCGCCTCATGCTACCTCTAGGGGTATAACCAGTGGCGGATTACAATAGGGACGTTCTGGTCGGCAGCCCCGGGCCCAGCACCGCTGGGGGGCCCAACGCTGACCCGAACGCCCACATACTGCGGCGGGGCACGGGAGCGCATAGCTCCCTGTCCCGTCCGCGATCACCGCCATAGGCTTCAGGCCTTGTAGGCCTGAGGCCTATGCGGTAGGGAAATCCCGGCGCAGGCGTGCGTGATGACGCGCCTGACACTGTGATGCGCCTGACTCATCCCGCCTTCCTCTGCGAGCAAGCGCCTGGCCCTGGACATAGGTGATTTATCTTTTCATTTTTTTGTTCATTTTTTATTTTTTTTATTTCATGTGCCTACTTGGGGGGGGGGGGGGGGGGGGGCAGTGTGGGGACAAATTACTATGGGGGGCAGTGTGGGGGCAAATTACTATGGGGGGCAGTGTGGGGGCAAATTACTATGGGGGGCAGTGTGGGGACAAATTACTATGTGGGGCAGTGTGGGGGCAAATTACTATGTGGGGCAGTGTGGGGACAAATTACTATGTGGGGCAGTGTGGGGGCAAATTACTATGGGGGGCAATGTGGGGGCAAATTACTATGGGGGGCAGTGTGGGGGCAAATTACTATGTGGGGCAGTGTGGGGACAAATTACTATGTGGGGCAGTGTGGGGGCAAATTACTATGGGGGGCAATGTGGGGGCAAATTACTATGGGGGGCAGTGTGGGGGCAAATTACTATGGGGCAGTGTGGGGACAAATTACTATATGGGGCAGTGTGGGGGAAATTACTATATGGGGCAGTGTGGGTGAAATTGCCATGTGGGGACAGTGTGGGGTAATTTCTATGTGGGGACAGTGTGGGGAAATTGCTATGTGGGGGCAAATTACTATGTGGTGGAAATTACTATGTGGGGCAGTGTAGGGCAAATTACTATATGAGGGCAGTTTGGGGGAAATTACTGTGTGGGGGCAAATTACTATGGGGGGATTACTATGTGGGGGCAGTGTGGTGGAAATTACTATATGGGGTGTTGCTATTGGGGAGGCACTGTAGGGGCAATTCTATTATTTCTGGGGACACTATACAGGGATTATTACCTGGAGCACAATAGAGGGTGTTATTATTATTACTGGGGGTCTCTAGGGGACATTATAGCTGCTGAGGATACTATAGGAACATTTGGGGTAATTTATCAAACTGGTGTAACGCAGAACTGGCTTAGTCGCCCATAGCAGCCAATCAGATTCCACCTTTCATATTTGACAGCTCTTTTGGAAATCCAGTTCTACTTTACACCAGTTTGATAAATTACCCCAATTATGTCTATTAGGGTCACTATTTTTTCAGCAGTACAGTACCCGGGGCATTGGGGGGCACAACGGGCACAGTATTGGGGGTGGCAGCAGGATGACACTGTGGGGACACCAGGATGGGGAGGTTAATGGAAAAATTGAGAAATCTAACGTGTCTGTGTTACAAACTGTAGAGACGAGATGTGGCTGAAAGAATTTCCCATGGCGGTCTGGGTCAAATGGAGGAGAAGAGGAAAGAGAAGGTCTACATGACAGGAGATGTCACTGGATGTAAGAGGTATGTGGTGATGTATTCTCCTCCATGTCTTTTTTATTACAATTATATGTATTTTAAATTTGGTGACCAAATTTTTCAGTTTAGGACCCAATTTGGGGTATTTTTTTTTTAGTCTGAAGATGTCATATGGCCTAAGAAGAGACTGTGGCGCTCATGAAGCACCGCAGCCTCTTCATACAAAAAAAAACTAAAATGGAGGGGGAGGGGGGGGGGCAAGTTGGGTAGACGGCCCCGGGCCTATCATGCACTTAATCCGCCCCTGGGTATAACCAATGAAAAAGTGACCAAAACAACAGCCAAAAAGGATGAGAACAGAGAAATGTGTGGTAACCTGTCACGGTCCCTCCTGTGAGAGAGGTGAGAAGATCGGATAGACTTGCTGCATGTGAGGCTATCTGACAGGTCTCTCTGTTTTCCTCTATGTTGTTGTCTGGCAGGATCTCACCTCTCCTCAGGTGCCGCTCGTTATCAGTGATGAGGCTCTATTTAGATCCGCCTCACACGGCTGACCATGCGGTTGATAGTTTCTACTTGGAGTTGCTAGAACTTGTTGGATCTCCTTCTTCTCCATACTTCTCTAAGCTAAGTACTTGTTGCCTTCACTGTTTGTTGTTATCTTTTGTGTGTTGTTTCTAGGCGTCAGGGAGACGCAGGTTCCTTCATCTGGGGAGTAACCAGCTGTCTTATCCCCTGCTACCTATCCTAGGGCCCGTCAGTTTTAGCAGGGCTTTAGGTATTCGGCGTATGAGTATTTCCACCATCAGGATCTGCTCATACTGGCAGGAGTTAGGGAAAGGCCTAGGGATTACTAGGAGGTCACCGTCCCTCTTCATTAGCTTTTGAGGCCTAGATTGTTGTCTATTCGTTGTGGTGTGTATTTGGTGTTTTCCCTTCCCCTTAACCTGTGACATTATAAACCGCCCAAACCGTTATCCTTTGTTTTAGATTGCCAAAGTCTTGGTTGTATAATCTTTCTGAGCGAGAGTATTTTACCGAGAGTTTGGCTAAAGGTCATATTAGACCATCCAATGATCCAAATCACCAATGGCAGCAGGGTTCTTCTTTCTTTAAAAAAAAAAAAAAAGGATGGAACTTTTAGGCCATGTTTGGACTTCCATGAGCTTAATAGCATCACTATCCTTGATCATTATCCCCTTCCTTTGATCCCAGATTTATTCAATCAGATTGTCGGCGCCAAGGTGTTCTCAAAGTTGGATTTCAGGGGGGCATATAATCTGATAAGAGTCAAGGAAGGGGACGAATTGAGGGTCATTTTGAGAATCTGGTCATGCCTTTTGGTCTGTCCAATGCTCCTGCGGTTTTTCAACACTTCATCAATGACATCTTTAATCATCTGGTGGGCAGGTTTGTGGTGGTTTATCTGGATGATATTTTAATTTATTCCCCTGATATGGAGACGCATAAGGATCACGTGAGACAGGTCTTACAGATCCTAAGAGAGAATAAATTGTATGCTAAAATGGAGAATGTGTATTTGCGGTCCCTGAAGTGCAATTCTTGGGGTACCTACTCTCATCTTTGGGTTTTCGTATGGATCTGGAAAAAGTCTGTGCTGTGTTGGACTGGGATCGACCCGAAGATCGGAAGGCGCTCATACGATTTTTCGGGTTCACCAACTACTACCGTAAATTTATCTTGAATTGCTCAACTGTTGTTAAACCATTAACTGATATGACTAAGAAAGGCGCGGATTTCTCAGTCATTGCATGCTTTTTTCAGCAATAAAATAATGTTTTGCTTCTGCTCCTATTCTGGTGCAACCTGATGTGTCACAACCATTTATTGTGGAAGTTGACGCATCAGAGGTAGGGGTTAGAGCAGTCTTGTCGCAGAGTTCTTCTCCTAGCAAATGGCGCCCTTGTGCTTTTTTCTCTATAAAACTCTTCTCCCAAAAGATATGATGTAGCTAATAGAAAGTTGTTGGCAATTAAATTGGCTTTTGAAGAGTGGCGTCATTGGTTGGAAAGAGCAATCGATCCCGTTACGGTAATTACTGATCACAAAAATCTGGCCTACCTGGAGTCGGCTAAACGTCTGAACACAAGGCAGGCCAGATGGTCGTTGTTTTTTACTAGATTTAATTTCATTGTCACTTATCGTCCTGGGATTAAAAATGTCAAGGCGGATGCCTTGTCGCGTAGCTTTCCCGGGGAGGGGTGATTCGGAGGATCCTGCTCCGATATTGGCTGATGGGGTGGTTGTATCCGCCTTTTATCCTGAACTTCTGACAGAGTTGTTGGAGGCCCAGGGAGAGACACCTGATTCCTGTCCTCCAGGGAAGTTGTTTGTCCCTTCGGAACTACGACACAAGGTGTTTAAGGAACATCACGATACTGTTCTTACGAGACACCCTGGGAGCAGATCCACTGTGAATCTCATTTCTTGAAGATTATAGTGGCCAGGGTTACATAAATGTGTTGAGGGCTATGTGGCAGCTTGTGAGACTTATGTGCGTGCTAAAGTAGCTCATACTCGGCCTTCAGGATCTCTACTTCCCTTGTCTATCCCATCCTGACCCTGGACTCATTTCTCCATGGACTTTATCACAGATTTGCCTAATTCTTCTGGGAAAACTGTGATTCTGGTGGTTGTTGACCGCTTCAGCAAGATGGCGCACTTTATACCATTTATCAGGTTTACCTAATGCCAAAACTCTCGCTCGAGTGTTTGTCGATAACATTGTGAAACTACATGCATTCCCTCTGATGTGGTGTCTGATAGAGGGACAATTTTTTTTCCAGATTCTGGAAGGCGTTCTGTACTCCTCTGGGGGTCCAATTGTCCTTCTCTTCGGCCTTTCATCCTCAGTCAGACGGGCAGACTGAGCGCACTAACCAGAATCCGGAGACTTATTTGATTCAAAACAATTTAAATAAAATGGGCAAAAAGTATAATCGTATGGCTGACAAGAGACGTGTGAGTGGTCCAGACCTGAGAGTGGGTGATTCTGTGTGGCTGTCCACAAGAAACATTAAGTTGAAGGTACCCTCTTGGAAGTTGGGGCCAAAGTTTATTGGGCCATACAAGATCTCTGCCATTATTAATACGGTTGCTTTTCGTCTTGACCTTCCGCAGGCTTTGAAGATTCATAATGTGTTTCACAAGTCATTGCTGAAAAGCTATGTTGAACCTGCTGAACCGTCCTCCCTGCCACCACCTCCTGTCATGGTGGATGGTAATCTTGAGTTTCAGATTGCCAGGATAGGGAACTCACGTAATCTTCGTGGATTTCTTCAGTACCTCGTGCACTGGAAGGGTTACGGTCCAGAGGAAAGAATGTGGGTTCCTGCGACTGACATGAATGCCAGTCGCCTTGTGAGGGCCTTTCACAGGGCGCATCCTGATAAAGTCGGTCCTGGGTGTCCGGAGGCCACCCATAGAAGGGGGGGTACTGTCACGGTCCCTCCTGTGAGTGAGGTGAGAAGATCGGATAGACTTGCTGCACGTGAGGCTATCTGACAGGTCTCTCTGCTTTCCTCTATGTATGTTGTCTGGCTCTATATTCATAAAAAAGCGGTTTATATCACCTGTCAATCACTTCAAAATGTGTCCAAGGGGACGTCTCATGGTGAAAGGTGCCCGGCTGCAGCCATCTCTTTTAGGTGCCCAGCTCCGCCTTCTGAGCTGAAATCGCCGCCCTCCCTTTCATTCGATCCGCCTACCTCAGGTGACTAACCTTCCTTGTGCCCAGCCACGCCCGCCTGTGAAGGAGCCCAGCACCGCCTATGTCTCCTCCTTTCATCAACGATAGATAGCCGTAATCTCGCGATGCGCGAGCTCGCACATTCGCAGTTCTTTCCCTGAGGCTGATGCTAGCACAGGGAAGGAACACTATACCGGCACGGTGCATGCGCGAGCTTGCGGCTATCTATCGTTGATGAAAGGAGGAGACATAGGCGGTGCTGGGCTCCTTCACAGGCGGGCGTGGCTGGGCACAAGGAAGGTTAGTCACCTGAGGTAGGCGGATCGAATGAAAGGGAGGGCGGCGATTTCAGCTCAGAAGGCGGAGCTGGGCACCTAAACGAGATGGCTGCAGCCGGGCACCTTTCACCATGAGACGTCCCCTTGGACACATTTTGAAGTGATTGACAGGTGATATAAACCGCTTTTTTATGAATATAGAGCCACAGGGGCATTTGATAAACTCACTTTAGGATTCAGTGTTTTACAAGGGACATCGCCATATGTTTAGCTTATAGGGCTCATTTCTGATGACAGAATCCCTTTAAACTTTTATGCAAAGGAGGTGACCTGGAGACTTTTCACATAGTTTGAGTAAACCTGGGCATACCTCTTCTTGTGCCTTCTCTCAACAGGGTATTCTCACAGTCAGTTAATATACCATTTAGTTCCGAACTCTTGCCTGGAATATCGAGGCACTAGTGGAAGCCTTCTGGGAGGACCTGTCAGGGCGCTATAGCCCATCTACCCTGGGGGTATTGATTTCCCTTGTCATCTGCATTGACCTATGGGTTCGGGAGCGTGCTAGAGAGGCAGCTCATGGGAAGAAACCTCTTCATCTTGCTCCTACATTTCAGACATTACTGTCACCTTCTTCTGCTTCAGTGGCCACACCCGAGCAGGTGGACTGAGTCAGACTGACGGAGGAAGAGAGCATGTGTTCTAACACCCTGTGTATGTGGAGAAAAGGGGCATTATGTCCAAACATGTCTCAAACCAGAGCCTAGGGTCAATAGGTGAGACGACCCTGGGTGAAGATCATTCCCCTCCTAGATTGATTTTACCTGTGATACGGTCCTGCAGTGGTACACGGTTCACTGTGGAAGCCTACCTGGATTCTGGCTTGTCAGGAAAGTTATTGCATCAGGCCTTGGTGAACGAATACCGAATTCCAGTCCAGCACCTAGAGAAGTTCCTGGTGGTTACATTCATGGATGGCAGAGCTCTCATGGAGCCCATTCAGCTTGTCACGGTCCCCTGGGATTTACAAATGGACAGACTACCCATGGAGAAAATCTCTTTCTTAGTTTTCCCTTTCTTAGTTTTGCCTAAATTTACCAGCTCTCTGTAACTGGGGCTGCCCTAGCTTGGTCTGGTCTTAGATTGGGAAACTGAGCATATCCTGTGATTGGTTTTAGCCTGCCATTGTTGATGTCTGAATCTGGTCCTACCTGTGTGGACTTCACCTGTCTCGCAAAACCTGCATGGCATACCTGCAGCTCATTCCAGTTATGCTGATATTTTCAACTAGAAGGCTGCCCCCTCATCTCCATATGATTGTCCAATTGACTTGCTTCCTGGGACTACACCTCCTTGAGGTCATGTTTATCCCCTGTCTCTTCCAGAAACTCTGGCTATGTCTGAATAGAACAGGGATCAGCAATCTTCAGCACTCCAGCTGTTCTGAAACTACAACTCCCAGAATGCTTCATTCACTTCTATAGGATCTAAACAAAACTTGATCTTCACGGAGCTCACAATCGGATCTGTATCCGAAAAGGAGATGAATAAAAAATTGCCTCTAATACCTGCAAAGGTCACTATGAGTACTTGGTTATGCTATTTGGACTCAACAATGCCCAAGCAGTTTTTCAGGATTTTGTAAACGGCATACTGTATTTCGAGAACTCCTTTACACTTGTGTTGTTTAATCTGACAACATCGTATTACTCTTGCCTGACCTGATATTTCACAGCAGACATGTCCGCACAATTGTACAACAGTTGAGGTAGAACAGACTTTATGCCAAATTTGAAAAGTTTGCTTTTGAAGACTTTTCTTCTCCTCTTGGGTTATATCATCTCTGACCAAGGCTTACAGATGAATCTTGAAAAGTGCCTTCCAACGGTTCTTGGGATTTGTAAATTATTATGGGTAATTTATTCTTCATTTCTGTGCCTTGACTGCACTATCTCCACTGTGACCCGTAAAGGGGCAGATGCCAAGGAATGGATCCCTGAGGCCGAATCTGCTTTTTCAGACTCTAAAATAAGCCTTTTTTTCTGCATCTGCTCTTCATCACCCAGATGTTACAAAACAATTCTTGGAGGTGGACGCATCCTCCACAAGAGCAGAAGCATTGCTAACTTAGAAAACCTCTTCGGGCAGGATCGTAACTTGTGAATTGTTTTCCAAGGCCGTCTTGGCTGCTGAACAGAACTACTCAGTCGGGAACCGAGAATTACTGGCCATAAAATTGCCCTTAGAGGAATGGCACCACATTCTGGTAGGGTCTTCTCATCCAGTCATTATGTATATGGATAATAAAAATTTGACATATCTCCAGTCTGCTTAACCCACGCCAGGCACAATGGTCTTTGTTTTTCGCACTGTTCAGTTTCTTTCTAACTTTAAGGCGGATACTCTATCCAGATCGGGAAGAAATATCTCGGCACATAATGGATTCAGCCTGTCTTGTTCCAGTTTTGATTAAAAATGTCCCTCCTGGGAGAATATATGTATCTTTCGTCAGACAGAGACATATCTTCTTCTGGGGACTTAAGTACAAACTGGCAGGACAACCAGGAATTTGGAAAACCATTAAACACCTTAGACATTATTGGTGGCCATCTCTTTGTCAGAACATCCAAGACTTTGTCTCTGCTTGTGCCCAGAACAAGCCTTTCAGGCAGAGACCAGCTGGTCTACTTTTTCCTTTGCCAATACCCAATACTCCATGGCCACACACTAGAATAGATTTTATTACTCAGCTTCCTTTCTCCTACAGATATACCATGATCTCGGTAGTGATTGACTGTCTAAAATGGCACACTTTGTTCCTTTGCCTGGATGACCTTCTGTCGTACAACTAGCCCACTTGTTTATCAAACATATTTTTCATTTGCACGGTCATGCCAAACATTGTTTCTGATAGAGGGGTACAGTTGACTTCCTCTAAGTTCTGGAGATCACTCTGTAGGTTATTGGAGGTGCACTTGCATTTCTCCTCTTATCACCTGCAGTCTAATGGGCATATGGAGAGAACTATCTATGCTTCTTTCTTTCCGCCAAGCGAGACAACTGGATATTTCTATTCCTGTGGGCGTAGTTCTGCCACAATAACCACTCCGAGTTTGCTTACAAGTTACCATTTCCTTATTGTTTATGGTCAACAACTTCACATACCTAAAGATTTGTCCACTGAGGTGCCAGCTGCAGGTGCTATGGTCTGGATTATTATTATTTTTTACATACCTAGAAAGAGATAAAGGCTTGCCTGACTCGGGCCCTGGCATCCACGAAGAGGTGTGCTGACGGTAAACAAAGTTGGGTTCTCCTCAAGAAGTATCTGTCTGAAAGTGCCATCCTACAGATTCGCTCCTCAGTTTTGGGCCCTTTGAAGTCATTTCCTAAATTAATCCTGTCTGTTAGAAGCTTCGTCTGCCACCATCTCTCCGAATTCTTGTCTTCTTTCAAGTGTCTCTCCTCAGACCCATGGCACTAAACCTCTACTTCAGACCTTCTGTTCCTGTTTCTGCCAGTGGTGAAGATGAGTTTGAGGTCAGCAGTATATTGGAAATGATTATGGATTAGAAGGGTTTTGATCTGGAGGAGAGCTCTTGAGAGCCTGCAGAAAACATCAATGCTCCAGTTGTCCTGAAAAAACGATCATCTTGTCCTAAGAAGAAAGGACATAAGGGGGGAGGACTGTTACGCTGGTGAGCCATGTCTACTGCTGCCCACTATCCTAGGTGAGCGTGGGCATCGCTCTACCAAGCCCATGTGTATTGGGTCTAGTATTCAGTGCACCTTCTCTGTGGTGCTACAACAGTTAACGTCCCTCTCGCTTTCCGTTCAGCTGCTGACTATGGTGCTGATCAGACCTCCTATTTGTTCTGGCCGCTTTGTTCCCCCTCATGGCCTAAGCTTAGGTATCCTCGTGTTTGCTAGAAGTGAAGGTGTGCTTTTCTGTCTGTCCACCTGTGTGCCAACTCTGCCTGCTTACTGGCCCTGACCTCAGATTAGTGTTTGGCTAGTTTCATACTCGCGTTACCATTCTTCAGCATGCTGTTCTGGCAGAGAATATTTGCTGCATAGCTGTGGTGGATCCAGAGAAGAGCTACTGGTTGGATCATATTTTGAGCTTTGTGCCTTTTTCATAAAATAAAACACATTTTTCCCTGTTGTTTTTAGTATAAAATGTAGGCTAAAGGGACGCTCCGCTAATCAATAGAGAAGCAAATATCCAAACAGCCAGTAAAAATCTGTTTTCTTTCACTGCTGCCCCTGAACTGTGCGGCCCTAGGCCGGCGCCCACTTTGCTCTGGTTTGTTCTGTAAAAGTAATAGAAGACAATGGTTTCTGTGTTTAAGAGTCACTGGTCCCTTATGGAGTCACGGCCATCTGCATTGTGTCACAGAGCCATTAACATCAATGGTTCCATGGACCGCATTTTGAGGCCCAGAATAGGATATGTTCTATAATTTGTGGAACGGACATATGGATGCAGACAGCACAAAGACAGTATTTTGTGGACTGCAAAACGGATACGGTCAGTGCGGTCCATCAGGTGACGTTAATTTTTGTCATTTGATGGAGACAGGTGCTTCCATTATTTTAAATGTTTTCCTTATATAATGGTTAACTTTGTGATTATCATAATTTATTTTTGGGCAATAATTTCTTTGCAATTGCTAAAAAAAATATAAAATCATATGTCTGATTTTATCTTCTAAAACAAGAAAGAAAAAACTCTCATACAATATTCTAGTATATATAGCGGTGACTGTAGAAACCAGTACGTTGTACATGTGTATACATAATACGAGGGAAAAATACTACTGAGGTTTATAGCCAAAGAAAATCTTACATTTATTAGTATTGGGCTCTGTGGCTCAATGGTTAAGTCTTTGCCTTCTATACAGAATGTCCTAGGTTCAAAACCAGCAGGGAACATATAGATGTAATAACTAGAGTTGAGCGGACACCTGGATGTTCGGGTTCGACGGGTTCGGCCGAACTTGAGAAAAAAGTTTGAATTTGGGACCCGAACTTGACCCCGAACCCCATTGAAGTCAATGGGGACCCGAACTTTTGAGCACTAGAATGGCTGTAAAAATGTCATGGAAAGGGCTAGAGGGCTGCAAAGGGCGTCAAAATGTGGTTAAGAGCATGGCAAGTGCTCTGCAAACAAATGTGGATAGGGAAATGACTTCAAATAACATAAAATACGTAAAAAGAAAAAATAATAATCTTGATCTAGGAGGAGGAGGTCCATATGGAGTAGGAGGTTGAGGAGGCGGTGGATGTGGCGGTGTAGGTGGAAGCGGCGGTGGAGAAGGAGGAGGAGGTAGCCTACACTGCTTTTTGGTTTTACATTTTATTTTTAAAATTAGGGTACTGTCACGGGTGAAGTTGCAGATAGCTGGAACTTATAAATAAACGACTGACTGGCTTGATCCCAAACTAAGGAGCATATAGGTGAGCCCTATAAAACCCTAAGAGCTCTCCCTGACTGCTATGCACATGCAAGGGTCTCAATGGTAGACGATTGCATGCCCACGTACCCAAGACTGTGTGACACCTGAAAACCCTATAATAGTGAGGGGACACGACCACCGGCTCCCTGCCCTTAATACGGACGGAGTCAGGGTCACCTAGAATCAAGCCAGCAAGGAAACACAATAAAGGAAAAGACTTATCTGAGCAAACAGCAGCAGCAGCCTCCAGCAGTGAACACTTCATCCAGGAAGTAGTATAAACCACAAAGTGAGGCAGTATGGGAGGGAATATAAAGGAAGACGATTAGTCTAAATAGGTGACACCTGGGAGAAGGAAAGGAGATGACAAAGTGAAACCAAAACAAAGAACGTCATACAAGAGGTACAGAAGAACGTCTGCCAGATCTTCTCACAGAACTGGCGGTGACAGGCACACCCCAAAACATTGGGAAATATAACCTGTGATAACCCCCTCCAGTCATGCTAAACACACGTTCAGACAATACACCGGCTGCAGGGCAGGCCAGCACCTCCAAGGGGTAAAGGGCAAGCTCAGGCCATGTGCCCAATTTGGAGACCCAGAAGTTGCAGAGGCAGACCCCTGTCAGTCAGTTCGTGTAGGCGTGTGCACACTTACTGCCCCACCATGTCGCACGTCCCCGTGATGTTCACCATCCAATTTTATATCTGCTCTATCTAGTTTCCATGTTCTTTTCTGCGCCTACCATGGTGATCACGGGTGGCGGGGAATCAGGGTTCCAGGCCAGAGAGGGAGCGGGAGAAAGAGAGAACACATCCAAGGGAGGATCCATTTTTTCAAATTTAAAATTATACAGTTGAAATATGGGAGAAATTATTAAAGCATAAAAGTGGGACAACTTTTCAAAGTTTAAGCATTGAATGAAAGGATGTAGCGCGCATTAATTACTGAAGAATTTATTAAATGTTATTCCCTGTCACCTCTGCAGAGCGGGTGTTTATTCACATCTAAAATTGTATAATGTCACCCAAGAATGTAACCGAAAAATTCTTGAAATTTATTAAGATGTCAACTAGGTAGAGGAGGGGTATATTACACCCAAAAATTGGTGAATTTTACCAAAAAATGTAACTGACAAATTTATTATTTTTTTTTGGTCTACTAGGTATAGGAGTGGTACATCACACCCAAACATTGGTGAATTTCACCAGAATATATAACTGACAATTATTTTTTTTGTTTAACCGGCATACTAGGTATAGCAGTGGTACTATACACCCAAAAATGTGTTAATTTCGCCAAATAATGTAACTGACAATTTTTATATTTTTTTTTAACCGGCCTACTAGGTATAGCAGTGGTACTATACACCCAAAAATTGGTGAATTTCACCCGAAAATGTAACTGACAAAGTAGTGAAATGATATAAAATAAAATACGTACAAATAAAAAAAAAAGAATGTGATTTATGAGGTGGAGTTCCATATGGTTGAGGAGGCGGTGGACGTAGCGGAGTAAGTGGAAGCGGCGGTGGAGGAGGACGAGGAGGGTGAGCCAACACAGGTTTTTGGTTTTAATTTAATTTTGTAAAATTAGGGTACACTCCAAAAGAGTGTGAAATATCCAAAATACAACAATGAGCAATTGCGCTGCAGTATAACAATGGCTGCTTGGTGCCGGTATACAGGTCTATTCTGCACAAGGTACGGACAAGTCCTGAGGGATCCAGGCGTGGTTCATTTTAATGAACGTGAGCGTGTCCACGTTGGCTGTGGACAGGCGGCTGCGCTTGTCTGTGATGACGCCTCCTGCCGTGCTAAACACACGTTCAGATAATACACTGGTTGCAGGGCAGGCCAGCACCTCCAAGGGGTAAAGGGCAAGCTCAGGCCATGTGCCCAATTTGGAGACCCAGAAGTTGAAGGGGGCAGACCCGTCATTCAGTACGTGTAGGCGTGTGCACACATACTGCTCCACCATGTTGGTGAAATGCTGCCTCCTGCTAAGACGTTCCATATCAGCTGGTGGTGCTGGTTGTTGTGCTGACAAAGCTTTTCCACATTTCGGCCATGCTAACCCTGCCTTCTGAGGTGCTGGCGGTGCCCCAGCTGCGTTGGTGACCTCTGCCTTCGCCTTGTGCTTCCACTGTGCCCCCGCTGTCAGGTGGGAATGCCACCAGCAGCGCGTCTACCAGCGGGCGCTTGTACTCGCGCATCTTACGATCACGCTCCAGTGAGGGAATTAAGGACGGTACGTTGTCCTTGTAACGGGGATCCAGCAGCGTGGTCACCCAGTAATCAGCACAAGTTAGAATGTGGGCAACTCGGCGGTCGTTGCGCAGGCACTGCAGCATGTAATCGCTCATGTGTGCCAGGCTGCCCAGAGGCAATGACAAGCTGTCCTCTGTGGGAGGTGTATCGTCTGTGTCCTCTGTATCCCCCCAGCCACGCACCAGTGATGGCCATGAGCTGGTCTGGGTGCCACCCTGCTGTGAACATGGTTCCTCCTCCTCCATCTCCTCCTCTTCATCCTCCACCTCGTCATCCTCCAGAACTGTGCCCTGGCTGGACAATTGTGTACCTTGGGTTTGTGGGTGCAGGAACCCACCCTCGGAGCCACTTGGGAATGACTGGCCGGAAACCCTATGAAATGATCCTTCTTCCTCCTCCTGGGCCACATCCTCTTCCATCATCCCCAGGAGCGTTTTTTCAAGGAGGCATAGAAGTGGAATAGTAAGACTGAGAACGGCGTTATCGGCACTGGCCATGTTGGTGGAGAACTCGAAACAGCGCAACACGGCACACAGGTCTCGCATGGAGGCCCAGTCATTGGTGGTGAAGTGGTGCTGTTCCGCCGAGCGACTCACCCGTGCGTGCTGCAGCTGAAACTCCACTATGGCCTGCTGCTGCTCGCACCGTCTGTCCAGCATGTGCAAGGTCCCGCTGTATGAAGGCGTCAGCGGCGTCCCGCTGTATGAAGGCGTCCGCGGCGTCCCGCTGTATGAAGGCGTCAGCGGCGTCCCGCTGTATGAAGGCGTCAGCGGCGTTCCGCTGTATGAAGGCGTCAGCGGCGTCCCGCTGTATGAAGGCGTTCGCGGCGTCCCGCTGTATGAAGGCGTCAGCGGCGTCCCGCTGTATGAAGGCGTCCGCGGCGTCCCGCTGTATGAAGGCGTCAGCGGCGTCCCGCTGTATGAAGGCGTCCGCGGCGTCCTGCTGTATGAAGGCGTCCGCGGCGTCCTGCTGTATGAAGGCGTCCGCGGCGTCCCGCTGAAGTAAAGTGAACTAGTGTTTGGACAATAAAATATTTTCTTGCCAGCATGCAATAAAGAACGTTCTTACCATATGGGGTGTCTGTGCTCGAATATTGCTCTAGACGTTGGTCGTATATTCGAAAGGCCGGTGTCTTACGAGCGATTCCCGTCTGACCTCCCACGCTGGCGGCTTGTATACACGTGGACCTTCGTTTTAAATAGCGGTCTCCGTTTGTACCTTCATTTAAGCTTTCTTTTCGCGCGGCAGACAGTATTCGAATTTACACTTCAACACGAACTTATGGCTCCATCCTCATTTATCGGTGGTCATTGGGGGTCTAAACCAGACGCGTTTCGGGGCAAAAATGGCCCCTTCCTCCGTGGTATCATACTTATTTATTTATTTTTTGTCTAGCAGGATTTCAGAGTATTCGTATTATTGAATCTGTCTCTATGTATCGATTTTATCATTTTCTGCATATTGTGATTTTATTTAAGTTACATAAATTTAATGTTGGTTCCATTATTCGAGAGTGCCCAGTATGTGAAGGGTGTATCTCACACGGTCTGACCCAGTATAGGCCTGAATTCAATATTGGTGCGCCAAATGGCGGTATTTCAAATCCCTGAATCAAACCCAAATGTATTAAGGGTGTATCTCACAATGACATCTGCAGCAAAGGCTGACAACTACATATTTTTTGCCCAAACGAGTGTTTATTTAACATCTGAATTTGACAGCAGTATATAAGCCTGTCATTTCACACGTGCTGATGCTGCAAGGCCTGAAAATAGTGTTTTTTGTCAAAAAAAGTGTGTTTTTAAAACCCCAGAAAATGATGGGTGTATTTCTAGCTTAAATTGCACACTGACTAATCCAGATGTTGTAGATTGCCCAACAAATTGTGATTTGCGAAGTCCCAAAAGCTCAGATGCAGTGCTGGGGCATTGAGCATTCATAAAATGGCCGCCGCCGCCGCCACCCACCTAACTAACAGAATTATAAAAGTAGTTTTTTTTGGTCAATGGCCTCAGGGCAGGGTAAAACGATTGTGCCCTGCACCCACACCACTATTTGTCTGTAGATGGCTGAGTTAGATTCTCTCCTATTCTCTCCCTCACAGCAGCAGCGTCCTCTCCCTACACTGGTAACAGCAGAGTGACGTGCAGCTTATATAGAGCCTGGGTCACATGGTGCTCCGGCCAATCACAGCCCTGCCATTAGTAGGCATGGCTGTGATGGCCTCTTGGGGCAGGTAGTATGACGCTTGTTGATTGGCTGCTCTGCAGCCTTTCAAAAAGCGCCAAGAAAGCGCCGAACACCGAACCCGAACTTTTACTGAAATGTTCGGGTTCGGGTCCGGGGTCCAAAAATCCTAAAGTTCGGTACGAACCCAAACTTTACAGTTGGGGTTCGCTCAACCCTAGTAATAACATTTAAGCACACAGGGGTGTCCACATACTGAACGTGCACTGGTCCAGATATGGAAACACTCCTAAGCAGGGCAGAAAAAATACCGCCACCTCAATGGGCCACTAGAAAAAGTACCACCACTGACTTCTAGGTACACACAGCACGCTGGGCTGGTAAATCCCGAGGTCCGGCTGGGGGTAAATCTGGTGCAGGGACAGGCAGCTTTATTCTGACCGTATACTGACCATTGGTTGACTTACTTTGAGATGCAGCCAGAACATTCCTGATGTCGGCTGATGTGGCCTGAGTGTGAACAGGAGCATGCAGACTACACAGGTAATAGAGAGGGAAGGTCAGACTGTATAGAAGGTGTATGATACTGCTGACCTGGACACAAGAGCAGAAGCCCCCTCTACAGGCAGCGCCCCCGACTGCAGGACCTGCTGCGTCCACCATCGAGTCTGTGCAGAAGGACACATGGAAATACCCGGAGAAGGGCAGGTGACGGCAGGGTTTACGGGATCACTGCCAATGCCCAGCTAGGTTATAGCTCCTCCCCTATCACTGCCCCGCCCATGGTCATGACATCATAGGAAAGAGCTGCATGGACATGGTCATGTGACCACAGACCAGAACACAAGAGAGGAGAAATAAAAGTTAAAGAAATACAAAACAAAGTCACAGCGACCTTCATAAATGATCTTTGATAAAGATGCTGATGCAAACCGGAAGACCCCTTGAAGCGGGGCATATGGATATAGAGCTTTGTGATGTCACAGCCTGGGGCCCACACGCCGATCCCCTCCCCTTATATATCTCAGGGTTCATCAGTCTCCTCTACTGGTGATAGTGTCCTATAGAGGACCTCTCCTATCTGGTTGGCCCTGGTGCCTTGCTGTGCGGGTCCTGGGGTCAAATCCCACCAAGGACAACATCTGCATGGAGCTTGTATGTTCTCCCTGTGTCTACAGGGGTATGTATGTACACAGTGCCTGCACCAGCAGAATAGTGAGTGCAGCTCTGGAGGATAATACAGGATGTAACTCAGGATCAGTACAGGATAAGTAATGTATGTACACAGTGACTGCACCAGCAGAATAGTGAGTGCAGCTCTGGAGTATAATACAGGATGTAACTCAGGATCAGTACAGGATAAGTAATGTATGTACACAGTGACTGCACCAGCAGAATAGTGAGTGCAGCTCTGGAGGATAATACAGGATGTAACTCAGGGTCAGTACATGATAAGTAATGTATGTACACAGTGACTGCACCAGCAGAATAGTGAGTGCAGCTCTGGAGGATAATACAGGATGTAACTCAGGGTCAGTACATGATAAGTAATGTATGTACACAGTGATTGCACCAGCAGAATAGTGAGTGCAGCTCTGGAGTATAATACAGGATGTAACTCAGGATCAGTACAGGATAAGTAATGTATGTACACAGTGACTTCACCAGCAGAATAGTGAGTGCAGCTCTGGAGTATAATACAGGATGTAACTCAGGATCAGTACAGGATAAGTAATGTATGTACACAGTGACTGCACCAGCAGAATAGTGAGTGCAGCTCTGGAGTATAATACAGGATGTAACTCAGGATCAGTACAGGATAAGTAATGTATGCACACAGTGACTGCACCAGCAGAATAGTGAGTGCAGCTCTGGAGTATAATACAGGATGTAACTCAGGATCAGTACAGGATAAGTAATGTATGTACACAGTGACTGCACCAGCAGACTAGTGAGTGCAGCTCTGGAGTATAATACAGGATGTAACTCAGGGTCAGTACATGATAAGTAATGTATGTACACAGTGACTGCACCAGCAGAATAGTGAGTGCAGCTCTGGAGGATAATACAGGATGTAACTCAGGGTCAGTACATGATAAGTAATGTATGTACACAGTGATTGCACCAGCAGAATAGTGAGTGCAGCTCTGGAGTATAATACAGGATGTAACTCAGGATCAGTACAGGATAAGTAATGTATGTACACAGTGACTTCACCAGCAGAATAGTGAGTGCAGCTCTGGAGTATAATACAGGATGTAACTCAGGATCAGTACAGGATAAGTAATGTATGCACACAGTGACTGCACCAGCAGAATAGTGAGTGCAGCTCTGGAGTATAATACAGGATGTAACTCAGGATCAGTACAGGATAAGTAATGTATGTACACAGTGACTGCACCAGCAGACTAGTGAGTGCAGCTCTGGAGTATAATACAGGATGTAACTCAGGATCAGTACAGGATAAGTAATGTATGTACACAGTGATTGCACCAGCAGAATAGTGAGTGCAGCTCTGGAGTATAATACAGGATGTAACTCAGGATCAGTACAGGATAAGTAATGTATGTACAGAGTGACTGCACCAGCAGAATAGTGAGTGCAGCTCTGGAGTATAATACAGGATGTAACTCAGGATCAGTACAGGATAAGTAATTTATGTACACAGTGACTGCACCAGCAGAATAGTGAGTGCAGCTCTGGAGTATAATACAGGATGTAACTCAGGATCAGTACAGGATAAGTAATGTATGTACACAGTGATTGCACCAGCAGAATAGTGAGTGCAGCTCTGGAGTATAATACAGGATGTAACTCAGGATCAGTACAGGATAAGTAATGTATGTACACAGTGACTGCACCAGCAGAATAGTGAGTGCAGCTCTGGAGTATAATACAGGATGTAACTCAGGATCAGTACAGGATAAGTAATGTATGTACACAGTGACTGCACCAGCAGAATAGTGAGTGCAGCTCTGGAGTATAATACAGGATGTAACTCAGGATCAGTACAGGATAAGTAATGTATGTACACAGTGACTGCACCAGCAGAATAGTGAGTGCAGCTCTGGAGTATAATACAGGATGTAACTCAGGATCAGTACAGGATAAGTAATGTATGTACACAGTGACTGCACCAGCAGAATAGTGAGTGCAGCTCTGGAGTATAATACAGGATGTAACTCAGGATCAGTACAGGATAAGTAATGTATGTACACAGTGACTGCACCAGCAGAATAGTGAGTGCAGCTCTGCAGTATAATACAGGATGTAACTCAGGATCAGTACAGGATAAGTAATGTATGTACACAGTGACTGCACCAGCAGACTAGTGAGTGCAGCTCTGGAGTATAATACAGGATGTAACTCAGGATCAGTACAGGATAAGTAATGTATGTACACAGTGATTGCACCAGCAGAATAGTGAGTGCAGCTCTGGAGTATAATACAGGATGTAACTCAGGATCAGTACAGGATAAGTAATGTATGTACAGAGTGACTGCACCAGCAGAATAGTGAGTGCAGCTCTGGAGTATAATACAGGATGTAACTCAGGATCAGTACAGGATAAGTAATTTATGTACACAGTGACTGCACCAGCAGAATAGTGAGTGCAGCTCTGGAGTATAATACAGGATGTAACTCAGGATCAGTACAGGATAAGTAATGTATGTACACAGTGATTGCACCAGCAGAATAGTGAGTGCAGCTCTGGAGTATAATACAGGATGTAACTCAGGATCAGTACAGGATAAGTAATGTATGTACACAGTGACTTCACCAGCAGAATAGTGAGTGCAGCTCTGGAGTATAATACAGGATGTAACTCAGGATCAGTACAGGATAAGTAATGTATGCACACAGTGACTGCACCAGCAGAATAGTGAGTGCAGCTCTGGAGTATAATACAGGATGTAACTCAGGATCAGTACAGGATAAGTAATGTATGTACACAGTGACTGCACCAGCAGAATAGTGAGTGCAGCTCTGGAGTATAATACAGGATGTAACTCAGGATCAGTACAGGATAAGTAATGTATGTACACAGTGACTGCACCAGCAGAATAGTGAGTGCAGCTCTGGAGACTAATACAGGATGTAACTCAGGGTCAGTACAGGATAAGTAATGTATGTACACAGTGACTGCACCAGCAGAATAGTGAGTGCAGCTCTGGAGTATAATACAGGATGTAACTCAGGATCAGTACAGGATAAGTAATGTATGTACACAGTGACTGCACCAGCAGAATAGTGAGTGCAGCTCTGGAGTATAATACAGGATGTAACTCAGGATCAGTACAGGATAAGTAATGTATGTACACAGTGACTGCACCAGCAGAATAGTGAGTGCAGCTCTGGAGTATAATACAGGATGTAACTCAGGATCAGTACAGGATAAGTAATGTATGTACACAGTGACTGCACCAGCAGAATAGTGAGTGCAGCTCTGGAGTATAATACAGGATGTAACTCAGGATCAGTACAGGATAAGTAATGTATGTACACAGTGACTGCACCAGCAGAATAGTGAGTGCAGCTCTGGAGTATAATACAGGATGTAACTCAGGATCAGTACAGGATAAGTAATGTATGTACACAGTGACTGCACCAGCAGAATAGTGAGTGCAGCTCTGGAGTATAATACAGGATGTAACTCAGGATCAGTACAGGATAAGTAATGTATGTACACAGTGATTGCACCAGCAGAATAGTGAGTGCTGCTCTGGAGTATAATACAGGATGTAACTCAGGGTCAGTACAGGATAAGTAATGTATGTACACAGTGACTGCACCAGCAGAATAGTGAGTGCAGCTCTGGAGTATAATACAGGATGTAACTCAGGATCAGTACAGGATAAGTAATGTATGTACACAGTGACTGCACCAGCAGAATAGTGAGTGCAGCTCTGGAGTATAATACAGGATGTATCTCAGGATCAGTACAGGATAAGTAATGTATGTACACAGTGACTGCACCAGCAGAATAGTGAGTGCAGCTCTGGAGTGTAGTTCTTGCTTTCTGTGATAACACTGCAGGTGATATTTCTGTTCATGTTGTGGTCACAGATTCTTCTACCTGCAAGTTTCTTGTGTCATTATTTCTGGAAGGTTCTGTGTCCTTGCTCGCTGGGATGTGAAGGTTGTACCTGCCGCACCTCTGTTACTGTATAACAAGCAGTTGCAATCCCCAGGCCGGTCACTGACCCCGCTGCTTTATACTGCCCGGGATGTGTCTGCTTCCATCTGGCCTCATACCTGGTGTCATTATGTACAGGTGTGAATAAAGCTTTCGCTGGACAGTGGAGGCTGGTCAACCTTCACAAGGATTGTGTGGAGGCGTGGCCTGAAACCACCAATCAGATCACTGCTTACATTTGCTAAACTCTGAAAAAATAACACCTAGAATCCAATTGGATGATGTGAGACAAGACACTGGGCAGATTATTAGAGGAGCAGATTATTAGAGGAGAGGGCAGATTATTAGAGGAAAGGGCAGATTATTAGAGGGGAAGATTATTAGAGAGGGCAGATTATTAGAGGAGCAGATTATTAGAGGAGAGGGCAGATTATTAGAGGAGAGGGCAGATTATTAGAGGAGAGGGCAGATTATTAGAGAGGGCAGATTATTAGAGGGGCAGATTATTAGAGGAGAGGGCAGATTATTAGAGGAGAGGGCAGATTATTAGAGGAGAGGGCAGATTATTAGAGGAGAGGGCAGATTATTAGAGGAGAGGGAAAATTATTAGAGGAGAGGGCAGATTATTAGAGGAGAGGGAAGATTATTAGAGGAGTGGGCAGATTATTAGAGGGGCAGATTATTAGAGAGGCAGATTATTAGAGGAGAGGGAAGATTATTAGAGGGGCAGATTATTAGAGAGGGCAGATTATTAGAGGGGCAGATTATTAGAGGGGCAGATTATTAGAGGAGCAGATTATTAGAGGAGAGTGCAGATTATTAGAGGGGCAGATTATTAGAGAGGCAGATTATTAGAGGAGAGGGAAGATTATTAGAGGGGCGGATTATTAGAGAGGGCAGATTATTAGAGGGGCAGATTATTAGAGGGGCAGATTATTAGAGGAGCAGATTATTAGAGGAGAGGGCAGATTATTAGAGGGGCAGATTATTAGAGGAGCAGATTATTAGAGGAGAGGGCAGATTATTAGAGAGGGCAGATTATTAGAGGGGCAGAATATTAGAGGAGCAGATTATTAGAGGGGCAGATTATTAGAGGGGCAGATTATTAGAGGAGAGGGCAGATTATTAGAGGGGCAGATTATTAGAGGAGAGGGAAGATTATTAGAGGGGCAGATTATTAGAGAGGGCAGATTATTAGAGGGGCAGATTATTAGAGGAGAGGGCAGATTATTAGAGGCGAGGGCAGGTTATTAGAGGGGCAGATTATTAGAGGAGAGGGCAGATTATTAGAGTCAAAAATTAAATAAGATGTCGCACTCGAATAAATGGACCCCAAATCGGTGCACCTGTGTATTGAGACCACTCACTCAATGCAATAGGTAAATATTAAACAGTGTAACAGGGCACCCAAGAAATCCTGACCATGTGGTACAATTTAATATCTTTATTACTATTGTGAATAATGTTGCTCAAACCAGTCAATTGTAATAATCAATGGATGAATCAATAAAATATTTGATAATATTGAATAAATATAATCGATTTACACAAGGGCTCAGAACAATATAGTGCAAATATCGACAATCATAAAATAAAATCTCAAATTCAATTGTTCAGTCCAAATTTGGTATAAACATCTGGGTATTGGTGCAGTCCAATCAAATATTATTATGTCCCACTTCTCATTACAGCAGCGTCCCGCTGAACATGAAGTCGATAGCGGCGTCCCGCTATAAAATTACTTGCAAGTAAGATTTACCTTATATCAACCGAAGGTTCTCCAGACTTTAGACTTTGGGTCCTCTCCTCAGAAGTGTCTGTGACACAATGTATCAAGAGGTTTACCTAGACGACTCTGTGTTTCTGTTGAATATAACGGCCAAGTCCACCAGATCTCAATCTGTTGGTGGAAAAACTGCAGTGATGTTTGTAGCAGAGATATTCCGTCAAAGGAGGCTTCCAAGTGTAGTCTGTAAGTCGGTCGGTTTGGGGTACTTTGTTCCTTCAATGTACAGATGGGGGGTGTAGCACCAGACGCGTTTCGCCACTGAGGAAGGGGCAATAACTTGGTACCACTGAGGAAGGGGCAATAACTTGGACCCCGAAACGCGTCTGGTGCTACACCCCCCATCTGTACATTGAAGGAACAAAGTACCCCAAACCGACCGACTTACAGACTACACTTGGAAGCCTCCTTTGACGGAATATCTCTGCTACAAACATCACTGCAGTTTTTCCACCAACAGATTGAGATCTGGTGGACTTGGCAGTTATATTCAACAGAAACACAGAGTCGTCTAGGTAAACCTCTTGATACATTGTGTCACAGACACTTCTGAGGAGAGGACCCAAAGTCTAAAGTCTGGAGAACCTTCGGTTGATATAAGGTAAATCTTACTTGCAAGTAATTTTATAGCGGGACGCCGCTATCGACTTCATGTTCAGCGGGACGCTGCTGTAATGAGAAGTGGGACATAATAATATTTGATTGGACTGCACCAATACCCAGATGTTTATACCAAATTTGGACTGAACAATTGAATTTGAGATTTTATTTTATGATTGTCGATATTTGCACTATATTGTTCTGAGCCCTTGTGTAAATCGATTATTTTTATTCAATATTATCAAATATTTTATTCAATGATATCAGATTATTAGAGGGGCAGATTATTAGAGGGGTAGATTATTAGAGGGGCAGATTATTAGAGGAGAGGGCAGATTATTAGAGGGGCAGATTATTAGAGGAGAGGGCAGATTATTAGAGGAGAGGGCAGATTATTAGAGGAGAGGGCAGATTATTAGAGGAGAGGGCAGATTATTAGAGGAGAGGGCAGATTATTAGAGGAGAGGGCAGATTATTAGAGGAGAGGGCAGATTATTAGAGGAGAGGGCAGATTATTAGAGGAGAGGGCAGATTATTAGAGGGGGCAGATTACCAGGAAGGAGGGTAAAAACTAGAGGAGAAAATAGATTGGTGATGGTGGGGGGGGGGGGGGTAACATTATCAGAGGGGGCAGATTACTAAAGAAGAGGGTAGACGATCAGAGGGGGCAGATTATCAGAGGGAGCTTCTAACTAGAGAAGAGGGTAGATTATGGGAGTGACAGATTAATAGAGGAAAGGTCAACAGGAGAGAAGGTAGTTTGTCAGTGGGGCAGATTATAATTTTATGGGCAGTTTACAACAGGAGGGGCAGATAGTGGGGGCCATATTATGACAGGGCTCTAGGGGCAGATAGTGGGGGCCATATTATGACCGGGCTCTAGGGGCAGATAGCGGGGGCCATATTATGACAGGGCTCTAGGGGCAGATAGTGGGGGCCATATTGTGACCGGGCTCTAGGGGCAGATAACGGGGGCCATATTATGACAGGGCTCTAAGGGCAGATAGCGGGGGCCATATTATAACAGGGCTCTAGGGGCAGATAGTGGGGGCCATATTATAACAGGGCTCTAGGGGCAGATAGCGGGGGCTATATTATGACAGGGCTCTAGGGGCAGATAGTGGGGGCCATATTATAACAGGGCTCTAGGGGCAGATAGCGGGGGCCATATTATGACAGGGCTCTAGGGGCAGATAGTGGGGGCCATATTATAACAGGGCTCTAGGGGCAGATAGCGGGGGCCATATTATGACAGGGCTCTAGGGGCAGATAGTGGGGGCCATATTATGACAGGGCTCTAGGGGCAGATAGCGGGGGCCATATTATGACAGGGCTCTAGGGGCAGATAGCGGGGGCCATATTATGACAGGGCTCTAGGGACAGATAGTGGGGGCCATATTGTGACAGGGCTCTAGGGGCAGATAGTGGGGGCCATATTATGACAGGGCTCTAGGGGCAGATAGCGGGGGCCATATTGTGACAGGGCTCTAGGGGCAGATAGCGGGGGCCATATTGTGACAGGGCTCTAGGGGCAGATAGCGGGGGCCATATTATGACAGGGCTCTAGGGGCAGATAGTGGGGGCCATATTGTGACAGGGCTCTAGGGGCAGATAGCGGGGGCCATATTGTGACAGGGCTCTAGGGGCAGATAGCGGGGGCCATATTATGACAGGGCTCTAGGGGCAGATAGCGGGGGCCATATTATGACAGGGCTCTAGGGGCAGATAGTAGGGGCCATATTATGACAGGGCTCTAGGGGCAGATAGCGGGGGCCATATTATGACAGGGCTCTAGGGGCAGATAGTAGGGGCCATATTGTGACAGGGCTCTAGGGGCAGATAGCGGGGGCCATATTGTGACAGGGCTCTAGGGGCAGATAGTAGGGGCCATATTATGACAGGGCTCTAGGGGCAGATAGCGGGGGCCATATTATGACAGGGCTCTAGGGGCAGATAGCGGGGGCCATATTATGACAGGGCTCTAGGGGCAGATAGTGGGGGCCATATTATGACCGGGCTCTAGGGGCAGATAGTGGGGGCCATATTATGACAGGGCTCTAGGGGCAGATAGTAGGGGCCATATTATGACAGGGCTCTAGGGGCAGATAGTGGGGGCCATATTGTGACAGGGCTCTAGGGGCAGATAGCGGGGGCCATATTGTGACAGGGCTCTAGGGGCAGATAGCGGGGGCCATATTATGACAGGGCTCTAGGGGCAGATAGTAGGGGCCATATTGTGACAGGGCTCTAGGGGCAGATAGCGGGGGCCATATTATGACAGGGCTCTAGGGGCAGATAGTAGGGGCCATATTGTGACAGGGCTCTAGGGGCAGATAGCGGGGGCCATATTATGACAGGGCTCTAGGGGCAGATAGTAGGGGCCATATTATGACAGGGCTCTAGGGGCAGATAGCGGGGGCCATATTATGACAGGGCTCTAGGGGCAGATAGCGGGGGCCATATTATGACAGGGCTCTAGGGGCAGATAGTAGGGGCCATATTGTGACAGGGCTCTAGGGGCAGATAGCGGGGGCCATATTATGACAGGGCTCTAGGGGCAGATAGTAGGGGCCATATTATGACAGGGCTCTAGGGGCAGATAGTAGGGGCCATATTGTGACAGGGCTCTAGGGGCAGATAGCGGGGGCCATATTGTGACAGGGCTCTAGGGGCAGATTTTTGCGGATGGCTCTGGACAGGAAGGTTTCATTGTCAGGATGCTTTTGTGCCCAGATTACTGCAGTGTCAGGATAGACCGCTTATAAATAAAGTTATTATAACTAGAAGGAAAAAAAATCCATGGTTTTGTAGTACAAACATGGCGTCTAGACACTTCCGGCGCCTTCAGCACTATTGCTGACTATAGCGATGAGAGTACGAACATGGCCGACTTCCGTAGGCGCTCCCGCGCGCCCCCGACGCGCCCCCGACGCCCTTTCTCCTGTTGTTGTGCCCGCGCCCGCGCGCCCGCCGGAAGGAAGGAGCCGCCATTACAGGAGGAGACTCCCGAGTCACCCGGATACACCCGGAAACCGCGGCTGGGGACCCGCAGTCACCCGAATCACCCGGATATACGAAGCGGCTGCGTCCTTCTCCAGAGTAAGGCCGGATGCAGGTTGAGGGGAGCCGCCTCTAGGCCGCACTGCCCCCGGTCACCTGGAGACTCCCGGAAACTGCGGCCTGATCCACGCCCGACAGACGGGTGAGAGGAGCGCTGACAGCTGAGCGGGCCTGCCTGACCCCGGGCACCGCACACCCGAGCGCAGCGCCCGACACACCCGGCAACCAGCGGCCGCCCTATTGTGTAGTACACCCTAGAGACTACATACATGACCCGTCTCCTCTACATACGTGACCCGTCTCCTCTACATACGTGACCCGTCTCCTCTACATACGTGACCCGTCTCCTCTACATACGTGACCCGTCTCCTCTACATACGTGACCCGTCTCCTCTACATACGTGACCCGTCTCCTCTACATACGTGACCCGTCTCCTCTACATACGTGACCCGTCTCCTCTACATACGTGACCCGTCTCCTCTACATACGTGACCCGTCTCCTCTACATACGTGACCCGTCTCCTCTACATACGTGACCCGTCTCCTCTACATACGTGACCCGTCTCCTCTACATACGTGACCCGTCTCCTCTACATACGTGACCCGTCTCCTCTACATACGTGACCCGTCTCCTCTACATACGTGACCCGTCTCCTCTACATACGTGACCCGTCTCCTCTACATACATGACCCGTCTCCTCTACACGTGTGACCCGTCTCCTCTACACGCGTGACCCGTCTCCTCTACATACATGACCCGTCTCCTCTACATACATGACCCGTCTCCTCTACATTCATGACCCGTCTCCTCTACATACATGACCCGTCTCCTCTACATACATGACCCGTCTCCTCTACATACATGACCCGTCTCCTCTACATACATGACCGTCTCCTCTACACGTATGACCCGTCTCCTCTACACGTATGACCCGTCTCCTCTACACGTATGACCCGTCTCCTCTACATACGTGACCCGTCTCCTCTACATACGTGACCCGTCTCCTCTACATACGTGACCCGTCTCCTCTACATACGTGACCCGTCTCCTCTACATACGTGACCCGTCTCCTCTACATACGTGACCCGTCTCCTCTACATACGTGACCCGTCTCCTCTACATACGTGACCCGTCTCCTCTACATACGTGACCCGTCTCCTCTACATACGTGACCCGTCTCCTCTACATACGTGACCCGTCTCCTCTACATACGTGACCCGTCTCCTCTACATACGTGACCCGTCTCCTCTACATACGTGACCCGTCTCCTCTACATACGTGACCCGTCTCCTCTACATACGTGACCCGTCTCCTCTACATACGTGACCCGTCTCCTCTACATACCCGTCTCCCCTCTACATACCCGTCTCCCCTCCACATACCCGTCTCCCCTCCACGCATGGCCCGTCTCCCCTCCACGCATGGCCCGTCTCCCCTCCACGCATGGCCCGTCTCCCCTCCACGCATGGCCCGTCTCCCCTCCACGCATGGCCCGTCTCCCCTCCACGCATGGCCCGTCTCCCCTCCACGCATGGCCCGTCTCCCCTCCACACATGGCCCGTACACATGACCCGTCTATTGTACATATGTCATATGAACTATACAGACGTGATTTATGTGGTATATATGTATGCACTGCACATTTTATGATATATATTCCTGTATATACCTTATATATGTGGACTGTACATACATGACTTGTATCAACTGTATTCACATGAGATATATACACTACATACGGACATGTATGATTGCATATTTTGTGTGTTGTCATTTGGAGAGTGGGGGTTGTACATGGAGAATGGTTGCAGTAGTGACACTGGATGTACACCAACAGAAGCAGCCGAACTACAGTTGATAGACAGGTGTACAGGTGGGGACTGGTTAATGGGCAGCCTCGTGGTGATCGATGGGGACTGGTTAATGGGCAGCCTCGTGGTGATCGATGGGGACTGGTTAATGGGCAGCCTCGTGGTGATCGATGGGGACTGGTTAATGGGCAGCCTCGTGGTGATCGATGGGGACTGGTTAATGGGCAGCCTCGTGGTGATCGATGGGGACTGGTTAATGGGCAGCCTCGTGGTGATCGATGGGGACTGGTTAATGGGCAGCCTCGTGGTGATCGATGGGGACTGGTTAATGGGCAGCCTCGTGGTGATCGATGGGGACTGGTTAATGGGCAGCCTCGTGGTGATCGATGGGGACTGGTTAATGGGCAGCCTCGTGGTGATCGATGGGGACTGGTTAATGGGCAGCCTCGTGGTGATCGATGGGGACTGGTTAATGGGCAGCCTCGTGGTGATCGATGGGGACTGGTTAATGGGCAGCCTCGTGGTGATCGATGGGGACTGGGTAATGGGCAGCCTCGTGGTGATCGATGGGGACTGGTTAATGGGCAGCCTCGTGGTGATCGATGGAGACCGGTTAATGGGCAGCCTCGTGGTGATTGGGGATCGGTTAATGGGCAGCCTCGTGATGATCGATGGGGACTGGTTAATGGGCAGCCTCGTGATGATCGATGGGGACTGGTTAATGGGCAGCCTCGTGATGATCGATGGTGACTGGTTAATGGGCAGCCTCGTGGTGATCGATGGGGACTGGTTAATGGGCAGCCTCGTGATGATCGATGGGGACTGGGTAATGGGCAGCCTCGTGGTGATCGATGGAGACCGGTTAATGGGCAGCCTCGTGGTGATCGATGGAGACCGGTTAATGGGCAGCCTCGTGGTGATCGATGGGGACTGGTTAATGGGCAGCCTCGTGGTGATCGATGGGGACTGGTTAATGGGCAGCCTCGTGGTGATCGATGGGGACTGGTTAATGGGCAGCCTCGTGGTGATCGATGGGGACTGGTTAATGGGCAGCCTCGTGGTGATCGATGGGGACTGGTTAATGGGCAGCCTCGTGGTGATCGATGAGGACTGGTTAATGGGCAGCCTCGTGGTGATCGATGGGGACTGGTTAATGGGCAGCCTCGTGGTGATCGATGGGGACTGGTTAATGGGCAGCCTCGTGGTGATCGATGGGGACTGGGTAATGGGCAGCCTCGTGGTGATCGATGGGGACTGGTTAATGGGCAGCCTCGTGGTGATCGATGGAGACCGGTTAATGGGCAGCCTCGTGGTGATTGGGGATCGGTTAATGGGCAGCCTCGTGATGATCGATGGGGACTGGTTAATGGGCAGCCTCGTGATGATCGATGGTGACTGGTTAATGGGCAGCCTCGTGGTGATCGATGGGGACTGGTTAATGGGCAGCCTCGTGATGATCGATGGGGACTGGGTAATGGGCAGCCTCGTGGTGATCGATGGAGACCGGTTAATGGGCAGCCTCGTGGTGATCGATGGAGACCGGTTAATGGGCAGCCTCGTGGTGATCGATGGGGACTGGTTAATGGGCAGCCTCGTGGTGATCGATGGGGACTGGTTAATGGGCAGCCTCGTGGTGATTGGGGATCAGTTAATGGGCAGCCTCATGGTGATCGATGGGGACTGGTTAATGGGCAGCCTCGTGGTGATCGATGGAGACCGGTTAATGGGCAGCCTCGTGGTGATCGATGGGGACTGGTTAATGGGCAGCCTCGTGGTGATCGATGGAGACCGGTTAATGGGCAGCCTCGTGGTGATCGATGGGGACCGGTTAATGGGCAGCCTCGTGGTGATCGATGGGGACTGGTTAATGGGCAGCCTCGTGGTGATCGATGGGGACTGGTTAATGGGCAGCCTCGTGGTGATCGATGGGGACTGGTTAATGGGCAGCCTCGTGGTGATCGATGGGGACTGGTTAATGGGCAGCCTCGTGGTGATCGATGGGGACTGGTTAATGGGCAGCCTCGTGGTGATCGATGGGGATCGGTTAATGGGCAGCCTCGTGGTGATCGATGGAGACCGGTTAATGGGCAGCCTCGTGGTGATCGATGGGGACTGGTTAATGGGCAGCCTCGTGGTGATCGATGGAGACCGGTTAATGGGCAGCCTCGTGGTGATCGATGGGGACTGGTTAATGGGCAGCCTCGTGGTGATCGGTTAATGGGCAGCCTCGTGTTGATCGATGGGGATCGGTTAAAAGGAACCTGTCACCGGGATTCTGTGTATAGAGCTGAGGACATGGGCTGCTAGATGGCCGCTAGAACATCCGCCATATCCAGTCCCCATAGCTCTGTGTGCTTTTATTGTGTAAGAAAAACCGATTTCATACATATGCAAATTAACCTGAGATGAGTCCTGTCCCTGACTCATCTCACATACAGGACTCATCTCAGGTTCATTTGCATATGTATCAAATAGTTTTTTTTACACAATAAAAGCACACAAAGCTATGGGGACTGGGTATGGCGGATGTGCTAGCGGCCATCTAGCAGCCCACGTCCTCAGCTCTATACACAAAATCCAGGTGACAGGTTCCCTTTAATGGGCAGCCTCGTGGTGATCGATGGGGACTGGTTAATGGGCAGCCTCGTGGTGATTGGGGATCGGTTAATGGGCAGCCTCGTGGTGATTGGGGATCGGTTAATGGGCAGCCTCGTGGTGATTGGGGATCGGTTAATGGGCAGCCTCGTGGTGATTGGGGATCGGTTAATGGGCAGCCTCGTGGTGATTGGGGATCGGTTAATGGGCAGCCTCGTGGTGATTGGGGATCGGTTAATGGGCAGCCTCGTGGTGATTGGGGATCGGTCAATGGGCAGCCTCGTGGTGTTTAATGGGGATCGGGTAATGGGCAGCCTCGCAGTGATTGATGGGGATTGGTTAATGGGCAGCCTCGTGGTGATTGGGGATCGGGTAATGGGCAGCCTCGCAGTGATTGATGGGGATTGGTTAATGGGCAGCCTCGTGGTGATCGATAGGGACTGGTTAATGGGCAGCTCAGTCCGTGTTTCGGTTCTTCCCTGCGGTTGTGCTGTGGCAGGGAGTTGCCGTGTTGGGGCCGGCACGTATGATACATGTAGAAGGGACGTGTGGAGGTAGCGCCGGTGGGTCTGATGTGGCAGGACTTGTCCTGGACTCTGGAGTGGTCCTGCCCCTGGGGCCGTGTGACTGGATGCTCTTATGGCCGCCTTCTCCATGTTTCGTTCTCTTTTGCGCTTTCTCCTGGTCGTATTGATTTTGCTGTGTAAATATATCATCTCGTGCAGCGGCACGCGGGTGGGTGACCTTTGGTCCTTTACATCCCAAGATGGAAGCCTCTGCCAGTGCATTGTGGGTAATGCAGCTGACAAGGAGTCCAAGGGGTACTTACTCTGCGGGTAGTTAGGATTCCACCTCCAGCGACGCAGGGTTCATGGATGACTGACCCAGACCCCAAAATCAGGAGCCCCCTATAAATATTAGTTCGGGAGTCATGTGGTCAATATCTACTTGAGGAGGAGCTGGCTGAAACCAATATGGCCGCTATAATAATCCTCGCAGTGGTCGTCACCCAGCTTTCCCAGACTCCTAAATGGGCCAAGTTATGTTACAAGTAGACTCCGCTCTTAAAGGGGTTGTTCACTTTCCCATATTGATGACATATCCTCAGGATATCGGTATCAGCAGGGCCCGACCCCTGGCGCTGTCGTCTTCGCATTGTTATCCTGCTCGACATCGCAGCCGCAGACAGTGTAATTACATTGAAGTGAATGGGGCTGCAGAGCTGTAATTACACTGCTGCCCGCTGCAATGTCGACAGCCAGCAGACAAACTGCGCTGCAGTCTCTTTTGACAGTCGGACCCCCGCTGAGCTGATATTGATGACCTGTCCTGACGATACGTCATGAATAGGGGAAAAGCGGAGAACCCCTTTAGCCCTCTTTTCAGGAGCCTGAGTGACTACCCCTGGAGCCAGTGCTATGTCGGCCTTATTCTCTGCTTTCTGTGTGTTTCTGCACCCCTTAGGGGAAAACCCTGTGACCTTAATTTTTAGCCGTACTCCAGTTAAGGTGTCGTCTGTGACGGTATACATAAAGCTTGTTGACTAGCGCCAAAACGTGCGCGTCCTGTGTAATGGGGTGGTGACCATTGACTGTCCCTCCCCCACCTCACCACCATTTACAGTGACCTGACTGGTAGGTGTTGTCTACGCTCCTGTTGACCCCAAATGTGTTTTTATTTTGCAGATTCCTGAGGATGAGCGCCATGTATGGCTGCTGCGGGGGTGACACACCGAGGGGAGGCTTCTCCTAAGAACCTCTTTTGCCCATCTGAAGAGGGACACCTGCATGTGACGAAGACTGGATCACAACGTCCTGGCATGTCCTGAGACTCTGTGCATGGAGTGCCATTACCAAGCCTCACCCCGGCAGGCGTTGATTTGGGCAGGATGAGTGCTGCGCCATGATGATGGCACGGAAACAAGATGTGCGGGTGCCCACTTATAGCATCAGTGTGGTGGGCCTGTCCGGCACAGAAAAGGAAAAAGGCCAGTGTGGCATCGGGAAGTCGTGCCTGTGCAACCGTTTTGCCCGACCTAGTGCAGATGACTTCCACTTGGACCACACCTCCGTCCTTAGCACTAGTGACTTTGGGGGCCGTGTCGTGAACAATGACCACTTCCTGTACTGGGGGGAGATCACCCGGACGCTTGAAGACTGTGTGGAGTGCAAGGTACATGTGGTGGAACAGACGGAGTTCATAGATGACCAGACCTTCCAGCCTCACCGCAGCACGGCGCTGCAGCCATACATCAAGCGTGCTGCATCCAGTAAGCTCGCCTCTGCCGAGAAGCTCATGTATTTTTGCACAGATCAGTTGGGACTAGAGCAGGACTTTGAGCAGAAGCAGATGCCCGATGGCAAACTGCTGGTAGACGGCTTTCTGCTGTGCGTGGACGTCAGTCGTGGCATGAATAGGAACTTTGATGACCAACTTAAGTTTGTCTCCAACCTTTACACTCAACTAGCCAAGACCAAGAAGCCGATTGTGCTGGTCCTGACCAAGTGTGATGAAGGGGTGGAGCGATACATTCGGGACGCCCACGGGTTCGCACTCAACAAAAAGAATTTACAGGTGGTGGAGACTTCAGCCAGGTCCAACGTCAATGTAGACTTGGCCTTTACTGCCCTCATACAGCTGATTGACAAGAGTCGTGGCAAGTCCAAGATCATTCCTTACTTTGAGGCATTGAAGCAGCAGAGCCAGCAGAGCGCAGCCGCCAAAGACAAGTATGAATGGCTGGTGGGGCGAGTAGTCAAGTCACACAATGAGACGTGGCTGAACGCGAGCCGGCGCATGCAAAGCTGCAGCGAATATCAAGATTATGTGTACTTGGAAGGTACCGACAAAGCCAAGAAGCTGTTTCTGCAGCACATCCAGAGACTCCGGCAGGACCATATTGAGCGTCGTCGCAAGGTTTACCTGTCAGACCTCCCCCATGCTTTAGATGTCCTTGTGCCTGACCTTGATGAAATAGACCATCTGAGCTGCCCCAAAGTAGCCAAACTGTTAGAGTCAAAGCCTAACTTCTCCCGTTGGTTTGTGGTTCTTGAGGACACCCCATGGGATCTGACAAGCCACATAGACAACATGGATGACGACCGAATACCTTATGACATCATGGAAACTGCGCAGGCTGCAGATGTGTATTGCAGTCACCTGGAAAAACTAAGGAATGCAAGAAAGAAATCTGAGATGAAAAAAGCCTTCAAAGAAAACCTAGTTGCATCTCCATTTATCACTCCTGGAAAGCCCTGGGAGGAAGCTCGTAGTTTTATTATGAGCGAGGAGTTTTATCAGTGGCTGGAAGAGCCGGTCTATATGGAGATCTATAGTAGGCACCAAAAGGAGATCATTGACAAAGCCAAGGAGGAGTTCCAGGAGTTACTGCTCGAGTATTCTGAGCTGTTCTACGAACTGGGACTAGACGCCAAGCCCAGCAAAGAGAAAATGGGGGTCATCCAGGATGTTCTAGGTGAGGAGCATCGCTTCAAAGCTCTGCAGAAGCTGCAGGCCGAGCGGGACGCCCTAATCCTGAAACACATTCACTTTGTCTATCATCCCACAAAAGACACTTGCCCCAGTAATCCTTCATGTGTAGACACCAAAATCGAGCAGCTTATCAGCTCCAGGTGCCCCTACCCCTATGACCGCCTCTATAAAGACCCCAGTGTAGACAGGATTAACCTGGTCATCCTCGGCAAGGACGGTTTGGCGCGAGAGCTTGCTAATGAGATCCGTGCTCTTTGCACCAACGATGACAAGTACGTGATTGATGGGAAGATGTACGAGTTGTCTTTGCGTCCCATTGAGGGCAATGTGCGGCTGCCTGTCAACTCATTTCAGACCTCGACCTTTATGCCTCATGGATGCCTCTGCCTTTACAACTCCAAAGAGTCTTTGTCCTATGTCGTAGAGAGTATTGAGAAAAACCGGGAGTCCAGTCTAGGACGTAAGGACAACCACATGCTCAACTTACCCCTCACCTTAATACTCGTCCACCGCAGAGGTGACACGAGTGGGGAAACTGCGCACAGCCTCATTCAGCAGGGCCAGCAAATAGCCAGCAAGCTGCAGTGCTTCTTCCTGGACGCTGCCTCCACCAGCCTGGGCTACGGCCGCAACATAAATGAGAAGCAGATCAGCCAGATCCTGCGCTTTCTTTTAGAGTCCAAGAAGAACCTGAATCTTGTGACCTCCTCGCCAAGTATCAAGGATTTGGTTGACTGTGACCTGCGTGTAGTCATGTGCTTGATGTGTGGAGACCCCTTTAATATAGAGGAGGTGCTGAATGTTCTGAAGCCTCATACGTATCGGCCGTCGCAGTTTGGAGTTGGTGGCTCAGTGCTGCTTGACTTGCCGTTAGGTAGTCAGAAGCGCCGGCTGGAGCTGCTTATCTTGTCCTATCACGCCTCCTTCAACATCCGGAAGACAAAACTGGTACACGGGTACATTGTTTTCTACGCAGCGAAGCGCCGTGCCTCCCTGGCCATGCTCCGGGCCTTCCTCTGTGAAGTACAAGACATTGTTCCTGTGCAGCTTGTTGCCTTGACTGAGGGTCCCGTAAACCTCTTGGATAACCTGACCAGGGACCAACTGACTGAAGGAGAGGAGATCGCTCAGGACATTGAAGGCAAATTCCTGAATTTACAGTATGGACAGTCCCAGCCCAAGCTGGACATGTTCTACTCCTTCTTCAAGGATGTTGTGGAGAAGAAAGTCATCATCGAAGCCTCGCATATGTATGACAACACAGCAGAAGCATGTAGCACTACAGAGGAGGTGTTCAGCTCCCCTCGCGCAGGGTCTCCTCTCTGCAATTCTCACTTGCCTGACTCCGAGGAAGATCTGGACCCGTCTCCTCAGCACATCCTGTCTCGGGACGACATGAGTTTGGCCGCACCCTCAAGAGACATTTCTAAATTGGAGGACAGTGAGAGTCTTCCCTTCATCTCTGTCATGAGCACCTTAGAGAGCAAACTGAACAACAAGGTACCTCCTCCCCTCAAACCAAAGCCCGACTTGTCCTACCTAGACCCTGGGTCCCGTGATGGTCACAGAAGGTCCTTAACCTCCATCACTTGGCCTCCATCTGAAGCCTTTGACCCTTCAGACTATGCAGAGCCTATAGACTCTGTTGTAAAACCGAGGAACCAAGAAGAGAACATTTACTCTGTGCCTCATGACAGCACGCAAGGAAAAATAATCACCATCCGAAACGCTATCAAGCCGCAGTCCAACGGCAGCGGGAACGGTTCAGACAGTGACATGGACACGAATTCCCTGGAGCGAACACGGAAAGCGTCCATCGTGACCAAACCTGTCCTTTACCGGACCAAGTGTGCCAAACTCGGGAAGTTTTCTAGTTACCGCAGCAGCTTCAGTGTGGGCAGTGACGACGAGCTGGGCCCCATGCGGAGAAAAGACGAAGACATTGGAACGCAGGGACCGAAAGACAACACTACAAACTCCTACGAGGCAGATGGGGAGGATCCGCGCAAGAGGAACATTCTGCGCAGTCTGAGAAGGACCACCAAGGTACGTAGTGTGGACAGAACTATAAATCCCCTCATACTCCAGTCACAGCCAGAGCTGCAGTCTGAACAGCGAGGAGCGGGAGATGTAGCTCATTCTTGGTCTATCTCGGATGTACAACACCAGTTGACACGTCTCCCACCTCATCCGAGCGAGCCCCGAACAGACCATGACCAGATGTCAGGCCTGTGAAGTATGACTGCAGCTCCGGCTGTGACTGGAGTAAAGGGAGCGCCCCATTCTATGTATGTGCAGCTGTTACTCTCTGATAGCACAGGTCCTGCAGAGCGGGTACCCCAACATGCTGATTACCAGATGTGCAGTTATTGGGGTTGTAGTCCTTCCTCTAGATCAGAAGCATGAACCTGATTGAGGTCTCGTCAGTGTTCATCGTGATCAGGGCCAATATTTAGTTCTGGATGTGAACATTAACTGACAGCTAGCAGAGATCTTGAAATTGGTTGAAACAGAGGGACATTTATGCAGACATCCGATCCCGCTGAGCCGGCGGAGGACTCTTAATAACGTAGTCCCATCTCTGATAGCCCGTGGGCTTCAGCTATAATTTACACCAGTTTCTGGCGCATGTTATAGTAAATCTGGCGTCCGTGTAAGCCCCGCCCCTTTTATCAACTTCAGGAAATAATGTATGTACACAGTGACTGCACCAGCAGAATAGTGAGTGCAGCTCTGGAGTATAATACAGGATGTAACTCAGGATCAGTACAGGATAAGTAATGTATGTACACAGTGACTGCACCAGCAGAATAGTGAGTGCAGCTCTGGAATATAATACAGGATGTAACTCAGGATCAGTACAGGATAAGTAATGTATGTACACAGTGACTGCACCAGCAGAATAGTGAGTGCAGCTCTGGAGTATAATACAGGATGTAACTCAGGATCAGTACAGGATAAGTAATGTATGTGCACAGTGACTCCACCAGCAGAATAGTGAGTGCAGCTCTGGAGTATAATACAGGATGTAACTCAGGATCAGTACAGGATACGTAATGTATGTACACAGTGACTGCACCAGCAGAATAGTGAGTGCAGCTCTGGAATATAATACAGGATGTAACTCAGGATCAGTACAGGATACGTAATGTATGTACACAGTGACTGCACCAGCAGAATAGTGAGTGCAGCTCTGGAGTATAATACAGGATGTAACTCAGGATCAGTACAGGATAAGTAATGTATGTACACAGTGACTCCACCAGCAGAATAGTGAGTGCAGCTCTGGAGTATAATACAGGATGTAACTCAGGATCAGTACAGGATAAGTAATGTATGTACACAGTGACTGCACCAGCAGAATAGTGAGTGCAGCTCTGGAGTATAATACAGGATGTAACTCAGGATCAGTACAGGATAAGTAATGTATGTACACAGTGACTCCACCAGCAGAATAGTGAGTGCAGCTCTGGAGTATAATACAGGATGTAACTCAGGATCAGTACAGGATAAGTAATGTATGTACACAGTGACTGCACCAGCAGAATAGTGAGTGCAGCTCTGGAGTATAATACAGGATGTAACTCAGGATCAGTACAGGATAAGTAATGTACACAGTGACTGCACCAGCAGAATAGTGAGTGCAGCTCTGGAGTATAATACAGGATGTAACTCAGGATAAGTAATGTATGTACACAGTGACTGCACCAGCAGAATAGTGAGTGCAGCTCTGGAGTATAATACAGGATGTAACTCAGGATAAGTAATGTATGTACACAGTGACTGCACCAGCATAATAGTGAGTGCAGCTCTGGAGTATAATACAGGATGTAACTCAGGATCAGTACAGGATAAGTAATGTATGTACACAGTGACTGCACCAGCAGAATAGTGAGTGCAGCTCTGGAGTATAATACAGGATGTAACTGAGGATCAGTACAGGATAAGTAATGTATGTACACAGTGACTGCACCAGCAGAATAGTGAGTGCAGCTCTGGAGTATAATACAGGATGTAACTCAGGATCAGTACAGGATAAGTAATGTATGTACACAGTGACTGCACCAGCAGAATGGTGAGTGCAGCTCTGGAGTATAATACAGGATGTAACTCAGGATCAGTACAGGATAAGTAATGTTTGTACACATTGACTGCACCAGCAGAATAGTGAGTGCAGCTCTGGAGTATGATACAGGATGTAACTCAGGATCAGTACAGGATAAGTAATGTATGTACACAGTGACTGCACCGGCAGAATAGTGAGTGCAGCTCTGGAGTATAATACAGGATGTAACTCAGGATCAGTACAGGATAAGTAATGTATGTACACAGTGACTGCACCAGCAGAATAGGGAGTGCAGCTCTGGAGTATAATACGGGATGTGAGATGTGTTGATGAGATTGCTTTCTGTATTTCAGTGCAGTCCTGGTTGATATGAGGTTGGGGTGTTTGTTCTGTGTGCCTGTGAGATGATGATACTGCCCCCCACTCGCCCCCAGAATTGGGGGTTCTGAGAGATGTGACCTCCTCTGGGGACAGTGATGATTCCTTCTTATCTTTTCTTTCCTCCCAGAAACGAGCCCCTAAACTCCGTCCCTCTCTGACCAAGCAGATGGAGAGCAATTATTTTGGGATGCCGCTGGTGAACGTCGTGACTTCCGAGAAGCCTATTCCTATCTTCATTGAAAAGTGTGTGGAGTACATAGAAACCACAGGTGAGGCTGCTGATTTTAGGGGCCGGAGAGCTGACACTCTAATCTGGTGTTCCTTACACATCACCACTTTTCCATCCATTTTGCTTGAGAACACCCCCCTTGTCTATGGCTGTGTCTGGTACTGCAGCTCCCTTCCCACCTCCCCCCATGGTGAAGGAGAGACCCCCGGGTACCTGCTGGGGAGAAGTCACGTGACTCCCGTCCCTCTCTTACTCCGCCCCCTTCTCCCCCGGACCTTCAGCATCCTCTTTCTGTCTCTCCCCAGGGATGAGCACGGAGGGAATCTACCGGGTCAGCGGCAACAAGTCCGAGATGGATTCTCTGCAGAGGCAGTTTGATCAAGGTGATGATGGTGGTAGTGGTGGCGGTGGGAAGAATGATGATGAGGGTGATTAATGGTGGTGGAAGAAAGGGTGGCGGTATTAGTGGTGAGGATGATGAGTGTTATAGTGGTGGTTGGAGGGATGATGGGATAATTATGATGGTGGTGGGTTGTTGATGACAGAGGTGGAGATGGGAAGGAGGGTAACGATGGCAGTGGGGAAGGAGAGGAAGATGATGGGTTGATGATCATGGCAGGCTGTTGACTTTGAAAATGGTGGAGGATGGGAAAGGAGGTTACCATTGGCAGCAGGGAAGTAGAGGAGGATGAGGATGGCGGAGGGGGGAGAATGATGGGATGAGGATGACCTCCGGACTCTGCTCTGACCCTTCTTGGACTCTTGTACTTCTCGCAGATCACAGCCTGGACCTGGCGGAGAAAGATTTTACGGTGAACACGGTTGCCGGAGCCTTGAAGAGTTTCTTTGCGGAGCTGCCGGACCCCCTGGTGCCGTATACCGTACAGTCCGATCTGGTGGACGCCTACAGTAAGTTATTGTAGTAAGCGGGGCCCGCCCTGCTGTCGTGTGGTTCATATCTGGCGAGACACGAGTGGCTGTACGCGTCATCATCGGATTCTCCACATTGATGATCACTCCCAACATTGTCCATAATGACTGGCCACTGAGAAATAGAGCAGAACCAGCCTCACGTCTCCTTATATAAACTCAAGGGAAGGTAAAGCTGTGATCGTGACTGCAGAATGCAGGCTGTTGTCCCTGTTCTCAGGACCTGTGGTGGGTGCCGTGGTTGTGTCTCTAGGCGCCATCTTTTCTTGGTTTCACCTTCTGAACTTTGCTTCTTGTCTTCTGTAGAAATCAATGACCTAGAGCAGAAGCTTCAGGCGATGAAGGAACTTCTGAGGAAACTGCCCAAGGAGAACCAAGAGATCTTCAAATACGTCATCTCGCACCTGAACCGGTCAGTGTGTGTGTGCGCGCGCTCGCGCTCAATCTCGTCTGTGTGTGCGCGCCCATGTGTGCCCCGTGTATGGGTTGCTCTTGCCCGCTGGGCCTCGTCTGATCTTCTCTGCTCCTCCGCAGGGTCAGCCAGCATCATCACACTAACCTGATGACGAGCGAGAACCTGTCCATCTGCTTCTGGCCGACGTTGATGCGCCCGGACTTCACCACCATGGACGCTCTGACGGCGACTCGCACCTACCAGACAATCATCGAGCTCTTCATCCATCAGTGTCCGTACTTCTTCTACCAGCGCCCTGCGGTGGACATTCCCACGCCGAGCTCCCCCTCCACACCTCCTCTCAATCCGCCTTCTCCCCCTCAGTCTCCCCCATTAACCCCCGTGTCCCCATCGGAGAGCCTGCTACCATCTGATCCAAACATCCTGTGACCGTTTCCTCCCCTGCAGTTTGTAGTCTCTCCCGGAGGCATCATCTGACCCCCCCAGCCACTTGCTGACCTCTCGTGGAGGACCGGTGGCATCACTTTTGGGACCATTACAGATGGAGGCCGAGATGGACCCTCCGGTGGAAGGAACAGGGGGTTATCGTGGTACATTATGGAGCGGGGCGTCCCTGGTACACTGTGCAAGGATCATGAATGGATATCTGGTACACGGACTGTGTGACCCCCCACATCACACGGGGACCCCGCTTCTGGGCTGTCCGAGCGCCTGCTGTCTGTGGATTATGCCCTCGGTCTGGATCACATCACAGGAGGAGCGGCACTTGGTGCGTCGAAGAGCAACACTGTGAAATGTGGCGCTGAGCGGGGGCTCTCCGCGTCCCTCTGTGGTATTAGTGCCCCCCACCTTTTAGGACACTAACCCCAAAAGGACACAGAACCCACACTACATATCTTAGCACTTACAGGCGGCACATTAGGGTTCCTGGGGGCTGCATGAATTGTATGCTTTGTACATGACTACACTGACACGTGTGACACGGGCCGGAGATCACACGCATGTTTAACCACTGCTGCTCCGGCTGCTTTTCTTCTTCATTTTCGTCCCTTTTTTTAATTGGAGGCGCCTCAGGATGGGATTGTAACTGATCTCCTGAGGTGCCTTATAGTCCCGGCTCATTTTATAGGCCTGACCCGTATAGGGTGAGATTGCACCACGCCCCATTTTATCTGACGTGTCCTACTGATCCCCGTAACAGACGGCCCCCGCTTTTACTGACTTCACAATGAGCTGCGCCCTCACTACCTCTTTGTCAAGACACTAACTGTCCTTAAGTGTTAAAACCCCCCTCCCCCACCCGCACCTGTATGACCGGCGACCACACGTAACAGACCTCGTCCTGCTAACTTAAATCCCCCCCCACCCAGTGAGCGTGGCCCGGGACAGGAGGGGTCAATGGCGGGGAGCCCTGAGGTGAACGTTTTGGGGGTCAGTCTCACAGGTTGTGAAGGGAAAGTCTGAACCCACAATCCCGTGTGCAGGGAGACCTCGCCGCGACTGGGGGCCCCCATCATTTCCTGTTCTGTTTGTCGGGTCACTTTGTGCATGAGAAGGTGACCCCCCCACCGCTGACGCCCGGAGTCGTATTTGCTGCGATCTGCTCATTGTAATTGGAACAAACTGAGGGCCTTAATGTGACTTGTATTATAGCTAATAAATCTTGTTATAAACTCCCAGCACTCGCCCTCTTCATCTGCAAAGATAGGGGCCCCACAACACGGGGCAGCAAGTGGGGACCGGCACCACACAGGGCTGCTACATTGTTACAGTGCATCCAACCAGGCTGTCCGAAAGATTGTTACAATGCATCCATGGCAACCAGGCTGTCCGAAAGATTGTTACAATGCATCCGTGGCAACCAGGCTGTCCCAAACATTGTTACAATGCATCCGTAGCAACCAGGCTGTCCGAAAGATTGTTACAATGCATCCATGGCAACCAGGCTGTCCGAAAGATTGTTACAATGCATCCGTGGCAACCAGGCTGTCCGAAAGATTGTTACAATGCATCCGTAGCAACCAGGCTGTGCGAAAGATTGTTACAATGCATCCGTAGCAACCAGGCTGTGCGAAAGATTGTTACAATGCATCCGTAGCAACCAGGCTGTCCGAAAGATTGTTACAATGCATCCATGGCAACCAGGCTGTCCGAAAGATTGTTACAATGCATCCGTAGCAACCAGGCTGTCCCAAACATTGTTACAATGCATCCGTAGCAACCAGGCTGTCCGAAAGATTGTTACAATGCATCCGTAGCAACCAGGCTGTCCGAAAGATTACAATGCATCCGTGGCAACCAGGCTGTCCCAAACATAGTGTATCCATAGCAACAGTTTTGTTAGATTTTTTACAATGTATCCGTAGCAGCCAGGCTGTCAGATTGTTAGAGTATCCATAGCAGGGCTGCCCCCAGTATCCTTAAAGGTTGAGTCCTTTGTAAATAATGTAAACAGAAGTTGTACTGTTCACTGACAGCAAGCAGAGCTTTAGAACAGTGAGGTATTAATGCTCAGATCTCTGCAGCATCATGTATATCCGGCTGAAGTCTGCGCTGCGGTTTTCTGGGGTTCTGTCGCCATGTATTAGGACGCTGTCACAGATCCCTGTGGAAGGTTTTTGAGTTAATACATGACGAGGATCCAGCGGGGGGAGGGGAGGAGGAGGAGGCGGCGGTGGTGGTGTCGTAGCTTTACATTTCTCATTCCCTTCCAGCCAACTTACAGCTACCACAGAAAAGCTGTGTGTGAACCTTCCCTTAACGAGATTTTCCCTTCTGCATAACCCCAATGTGTACAATGTAGATACTGGAACGTTGTAGCGAACCCTCAGCTCTGTGAGTGCAACCACGTCAGCATGTGGTGTCTGAGGATACAAACCAGGATGTTTCAGTTCAAAAAAAGAAGGAAAATTTGAAAATGATGAGAAACGAAGACAACTGGCGCAGAAACCAAGGGCCACTGCTTAGATTTGGTAGGAAATAGGATCTGACCAGGGGACAGTTGTAGGACGTTATGTACTGGAAGAGCCCTGAACTCATAGCAGCCAATCAGAACCCTCCTATGTACAAGAATAATACTGCTCCTATATACAAGAATATAACTACTATAATGCTGCTCCTATATACAAGAATATAACTACTATAATACTGCTCCTATATACAAGAATATAACTACTATAATACTGCCTCCTATGTACAAGAATATAACTACTATAATACTGCCTCCTATGTACAAGAATATAACTACTATAATACTGCCTCCTATGTACAAGAATATAACTACTATAATACTGCTCCTATGTACAAGAATATATCTACTATAATACTGCCTCCTATATACAAGAATATAACTACTATAATACTGCTCCTATGTACAAGAATATAACTACTATAATACTGCTCCTATGTACAAGAATATAACTACTATAATACTGCTTCTATGTACAAGAATATAACTACTATAATACTGCTCCTATGTACAAGAATATAACTACTATAATACTGCCTCCTATGTGCAAGAATATAACTACTATAATACTGCTCCTATGTACAAGAATATAACTACTATAATACTGCTCCTATGTACAGGAATATAACTACTATAATACTGCCTCCTATGTACAAGAATATAACTACTATAATACTGCCTCCTATGTACAAGAATATAACTACTATAATACTGCCTCCTATGTACAAGAATATAACTACTATAATACTGCTCCTATGTACAAGAATATATCTACTATAATACTGCCTCCTATATACAAGAATATAACTACTATAATACTGCTCCTATGTACAAGAATATAACTACTATAATACTGCTCCTATGTACAAGAATATAACTACTATAATACTGCTTCTATGTACAAGAATATAACTACTATAATACTGCTCCTATGTACAAGAATATAACTACTATAATACTGCCTCCTATGTGCAAGAATATAACTACTATAATACTGCTCCTATGTACAAGAATATAACTACTATAATACTGCTCCTATGTACAGGAATATAACTACTATAATACTGCCTCCTATGTACAAGAATATAACTACTATAATACTGCTCCTATGTACAAGAATATAACTACTATAATACTGCTCCTATGTACAAGAATATAACTACTATAATACTGCTCCTATGTACAAGAATATAACTACTATAATACTGCTCCTATGTACAAGAATATAACTACTATAATACTGCTCCTATGTACAAGAATATAACTACTATAATACTGCTCCTATGTACAAGAATATTACTACTATAATACTGCCTCCTATGTACAGGAATATAACTACTATAATACTGCTCCTATGTACAAGAATATAACTACTATAATACTGCTCCTATGTACAAGAATATAACTACTATAATACTAATCCTATGTACAACAATATAACTACTGTAATACTGCTCCTATGTACAAGAATATAACTGCTATAATACTGCTCCATACAAGAATATAACTACTATAATACTGCCTCCTATGTACAAGAATATAACTACTATAATATTGCCTCCTATGTACAAGAATATAACTACTATAATACTGCTCCTATGTACAAGAATATAACTACTATAATACTGCTCCCATGTACAAGAATATAACTACTATAATACTGCTCCTATCTTCAAGAATATAACTACTATAATACTGCTCCTATGTACAAGTATATAACTACTATAATACTGCCTCCTATGTACAAGTATATAACTGCTATAATACTGCTCCTATCTTCAAGAATATAACTACTATAATACTGCTCCTATGTACAGGAATATAACTGCTATAATACTGCTCCTATGTACAAGAATATATCTACTATAATACTGCTCCTATGTACAAGAATATAACTACTATAATACTGTTCCTATGTACAAGAATATAACTACTATAATACTGCTCCTATGTACAAGAATATAACTACTATAATACTGCTCCTATGTACAAGAATATAACTACTATAATACTGCTTCCTATGTACAAGAATATAACTACTATAATACTGCCTCCTATGTACAAGAATATAACTACTATAATACTGCTCCTATGTACAGGAATATAACTACTATAATACTGCTCCTATGTACAAGAATATAACTACTATAATACTGCCTCCTATGTACAAGAATATAACTACTATAATACTGCTCCTATGTACAAGAATATAACTACTATAATACTGCCTCCTATGTACAAGAATATAACTACTATAATACTGCCTCCTATGTACAAGAATATAACTACTATAATACTGCTCCTATGTACAGGAATATAACTACTATAATACTGCTCCTATGTACAAGAATATAACTACTATAATACTGCTCCTATGTACAGTCGTGGCCAAAAGTTTTGAGAATTTCATGATTTTCCTATTACATGACGTAAAGTCATGATTTTATTAAAGACACGGAGGTGAGTATTGCTTAAACTTCCTTTACTGTTACCATAGCAGCAAAGAAATGAACATGTCAATCACAAAGAAAACACCATAGTAACCGACTCCTCCCCCTTATCCCAGTATATATAGACTCCACACTCTGGGATCATCCTCTTTCTTTGAACAGCCACTCAAACCGCTGACTCTTCCGGAAACTGGATCTTTCTGAACGAAAACAACAGTTCTGAACCTTAGGACCAACTCGTCAACCGACCAGACAGCCGAACTTTAGTAGCCACGAAAACACCAACGAGTGTGTCTAGGCAAAAAACCCTGAGGAGGAGGAACTTCAACCTGCGGACGAGAACACAAAATACGAGGTAGTACCACAAGAATATATCATGATGGAAAGTCAAACTTTACAACAAAATTCAATCAACAAAATATTCATAAATAAACACATAATGCATAAATAAATAAAACAAGCTGTACTAGATTCTTCCGAAAAACCCAACAGGGTGGGTAAGGGAGGGCAATACTCGCCTCCGTGTCTTTAATAAAATCATGACTTTACGTCATGTAATAGGAAAATCATGAAATTTTATGACAAGACACGGAGGCTTCGTATTGCTAGTTTAAAGCTGAGAGATAACCGAGTTAAAAGCATGAGACTCCGGGCGAAAGTAAAACTCCCGGAAAGTGGACACCCTAGACCAATCCGCTAAACGCATAACATCCTCCAGACGGGCCCCGGCGACCGACATAGAGGTAGCGGAAGCACTGCGGACGGAATGAGCCGTAAAGATATTAGTGTCAATACCGGCCTGACTCATAATTTCCTTAACCCAGCGAGACAGTGTCACACTGGCGACTGGAGCGTAGGGCTTCCGAAAAGAGATAAACAGATTAGGAGAAGTAGAGACACGTAAAGACGCAGTACGAGATTCGTACTCCTGAAGGCACGCCACCGGGCATAGCTGTGGGGACTGAGGGAAAGCGGGGTAAGCCACTGAACGAATGTTCGTCTTAGTGCGCCTGGAAATGTTAAATAAAACCCCATCCGGCGTAAAGGACCGAGCATCGTGATCTAATGCCCGCACATCAGACACCCGCTTACACGAAATTAGGCAAAGCAGCGTAACCAACTTAGCTGATAACTGGCGTAGTGATAATTGATCGTTGGAAGACCAAGAAACCAGGAAACTTAAAACCAACCCCACATCCCAAGTTGCTGAGAAACGAGGTCTGGGAGGTCGAGACAAACGAGAGCCCTTCAGCAGACGGCACACCAAAGGATGTTGACCCGCAGGGGAACCCTCGTGTCGGGAAGATATGGCCGATCTGTAAAGATTAATAGTGCGATAGGCTTTACCTGAATCATATAAAGAAGACAAGAAGGACAAAACCGACATTAAAGGAGCCCGAAGGGGATCCAGGTCCCTTTCTCCGCACCAGCGAGCTCAAGCGTCCCAGGCGGAGCGATAAGCCCGTCTAGTTCCTGGAGCCCATGCGTTCTCCAATAAGAAAAGAGTCGTGTCCGAAACTCCAGACAGCGAGACGGGACACCCGAGATCCTGCAAGCGAGAAGACGAAGCCCGCCTGATTGAATGAGAGGATGTTGTGCTCCCAAAGGATCCCGCAAGAGCCAGGGAAGGTCCGGGAGGAGGATTGGACGATCCACCAATAAGTCCAGAAGCAGTGGGAACCACGGTTGAGACTGCCACAGCGGAACGATCAGGATCAGATCCGCTAATTGGCGTTGGGCTTGGAGGAGAACTCGGGGAATTAAAGCGAACGGCGGAAACGCATACATCAGCGCTCCCCCCCCCCACTGTTGCAGAAACGCATCCACCGCCTCCGCCAGCGGATCCGGACGCCAGCTGAAGAATCTGGAAGTCTGAGCGTTCAGACGGTTCGCGAAAAGGTCTATCAACGGAGGACCCCAGTGAGACGATAAAGTTAGGAATACCCCCTCGTCTAACTTCCAATCGCTGGAATCCGAAATATATCGAGAATTACAGTCTGCTACCACATTGCGGAGACCCGGAAGGTGTTCTGCTATAACTACAATACCTTTGGTAAGGCAAAACTCCCAGAAATCTTGAGCTCCGCACCAGCGAGCCCAAGCGTCCCAGGCGGAGCGATAAGCCCGTCTAGTTCCTGGAGCCCATGCGTTCTCCAATAAGAAAAGAGTCGTGTCCGAAACTCCAGACAGCGAGACGGGACACCCGAGATCCTGCAAGCGAGAAGACGAAGCCCGCCTGATTGAATGAGAGGATGTTGTGCTCCCAAAGGATCCCGCAAGAGCCAGGGAAGGTCCGGGAGGAGGATTGGACGATCCACCAATAAGTCCAGAAGCAGTGGGAACCACGGTTGAGACTGTCAGAACCGAAGAACGAGTGCCGCCCATCCCGTTTACGTATCGGACCGCGGAGACGTTGTCCATCCGCAATCTGATACAGGTCGTGACCGTGCCGTTGGCGAAACTGCGAATCGCCAACGACCCTGCCAGTAATTCCAGGCCATTTATGTGGAGGCGGGACTCCTCTGGGGACCAAGGACCTCCGGTGGAAATCCCATTGCAATGAGCCCCCCAGCCGTGTAGGCTGGCATGGGATTCTATAATCAAATCCGGTAAGGGACCGAACAGGGCTTTGCCATTCCAGACTGATAGATTGTGAATCCACCATAGAAGCTCGTCCCTCGTTTCTGAATCGAGCGTGACCATGTCTGAGTATGTGGCCCCGGCTCGGAGGTGTGCAATTTTGAGTCTCTGGAGAGCTCGGTAGTGTAAAGGAGCCGGGAAGATGGCCTGGATGGACGACGCCAGGAGACCTATAAGGCGTGCTAAGTGACGCAGAGATAGTTGGGGTCGAAGCAGAGCATGTCGCAGCTCTTTGCGAATAGCCCAGACCTTGGACAGAGGAAGGTGAAGGGTCAGAGAAGAGGAATCTATCCTGAATCCCAGGAACTCTATAGAAGTCGATGCAATGAGGCATGACTTCTCCTGGTTTATGATGAAACCCAACCTGGATAGGAGGTTGGTGGTCATGAACAGATGAGAGTGAAGAAGGGACGGACTCCCTGCCATGATAAGAATATCGTCTAGATAAATTATCATGCGCACCCCTCTCCTGCGGAGCCAGGACACTACGGGCTTCATTATTTTGGTGAAGCACCAAGGGGCGGATGAGAGACCGAAAGGCAGGCAAGTGAACCGCCAAAGCTGGTCTCCCCAAGGAAAGCAAAGTAGGTTCCTGGAGGTCGGAGCCACCGGGACCGTGAGGTAGGCATCCTTGAGGTCCAGTTTGACCATCCAATCGCCCGGAAGGAGCATGTCTCTCAGAAGATGGATGCCCTCCATCTTGAAATGGCGATATTGGACTATAGAGTTGAGAGACTTTAGGTTTATAACTGGGCGTGACTGGCCGCCCTTTTTCTGTACCAAAAACATACTGCTGATTACCGCAGCTGAATGGGGAGAAGTGCGTTCTATCGCCTGCTTGAGGACGAGTTCTTTCAGTTCTCTGTGCAGCAGACGTTGCACCGACCCCGTCCATAGAACGTGTCTGGGACTTGGTAGTAGGCTTGGAGGGGCTACCAGGTCTATAGTGAAACCCATGATGGTGTCTAAAACCCACCGGTCTGAGGTGATCTCGGACCAGGCATTGGAAAAGTGACGGAGTCTGCCCCCGACACAACCTGTTGAAGAAAGTAACGGTAGGACGGGAGGGGCACTTACCAACTGGTCGACGATAGGATGGGGCTCCACGGTAGCTCCTGGACCGTCCTGAAAAACCCCTGGATGGGAAGAAGGATGGTTGATGTCTGGTATCCTGAAGAGAGGATCTATAGTTGAAGGAGCCTCTTCCCGTACCCCGGGAATGGAAATCGGACCGGCCGGACAGACGGCCCCTAGAGCTGCCGGCCCTGTTGGAAAAACGGGTGTTAAAGACCCTCTTCATTGATGTCTGGGCTTTATCTAAAGCCGTAAAGGCCCCGACATATCTGCCTAGTTCTTTAATAAACGAGTCTCCAAATAAGAGACCCTGAGCATTTTTTCCTGCTTCTGACAGTGCAAGGTTGGAGAGCTTAGGCTCCACCTTCATCAAGATGGCTTTACGCCGTTCGATGGCTAAGGAGGTATTTACATTGCCTGCAATGCAAATGGCCCTCTGAACCCATCCTCCTAACTCGACAGGATCCACCTGTTTACCCTCCGCCTTGGCGGACTCGGCCATGTCGAATATTTTTGCAAGAGGGCCCGTGATGTCCAGAAGTTTATCCTGGACCGCCCGCAAGGCTGAATCAAGCCCTTTTTTCGGGTTAAACTTTGTTTTCGTGAGAAATTGGACCATCTTAGGGTCGACAGTCGGTGTTTCACACACTTTATTGGGGATCAAAGGGCGGGGGCATTCCGCTCGCAATTTACTGCGGGACTCCTTGCTTAGGGGAGCACGGATTTTCTCCTCCAAATAATGTGCTACATGTGTGGCGGGAAGCCATTCTGCTGATCTGGGATGATGTAACTCATCCGGATTAAATAGGGGGGCACCTAGCGGGTCAAACAGAAGATCGTCAGGTGTTGGAAGGCCTTCCTGAGGGACGCCCGCAGGCGTGGGTGGGATGGGAGCTGGCAATATATCCAGAGGGTCAGTTTCGACGTCCTCAAGCTCCTCCCCTGAGTCATAATGGAACTCATTCTGAACCTCCTCAATCGATTCTCTGTCAGAATCAGTCAAAGGCTCAGGAAGGGTCCTGGCCGATTTCCAAGCACGAGAACGTTCTGCCTGTCGTGCACAGGCTCTTTTTCGCGGGACAACCGCGTGGTCATGTGATGGATTACCATCGGTTCTAAGAGTTCTGGAGGCGGATGGTCCTTCAGAGACCAATATAGGATCTTGTGTGGCCCTAGAGGGCTGAACACATAAGGCCTGAGATAATGACTGTGATAAAGCTGAGGACATGGAGCCCATAGCAACCATGATAGCCTCAGAAATAGATTGCTGCAGCGCAGCATTATGTCGCTCCTGTGAGGAGACATTCCTTAAGCTGGGAGAATTAGGGGGGCTAAGGGGGGGGGGGCAGCAGGGTCCTGCCTAACAGAAGAGGAGCTACTGCGTTGAGACATAGTGATAGAGTGGACAGGAGTTAGTCACCCCAGACCACCAAAGGAACAAAGACCTGAAAGAAAACGACAGTGAGGATCGGGAATGCCAAAGGAGAAAAACCGGGCGCAAAGATAAACACTCACCAAGTAGAAAAACCGGCACCGAGTAAGGTGAGAGCTACCGGAGCACAGGAGGAGACAAACGGCGCGAAAATCCTGAGGAACGGCCGAGATCTCACGAGATCTCAGGTGGCCGTAATCCAGGACAGGAGCGCCGATGCCGGAAGAGAAGAGACCGAAATCTCGCGATCGCGAGACCTCGGACTTGCCTGCCAGAGCCAGGAGGAAAACAGGATGACGGAGGAAATCTCGCGTAACGCGAGACTACGGCTGGGGAGGCCGCGAGTAGGCTGAAACGAACCGGGAATACCGGTAAGGAACGAGAGGTATGGGACCAGACTGAACCCGGAAGCGAAAGATAATAAGGGCAGACTGGGGCGAAAAAACCCCCAAGGGGGAAGGGAAAGAGAAAAGATAAAATAACTACCCTAAGGTAGAAGCGCAGTAGTAAAGTGGTAAGGGGCAAGGCCCCCACAGAAAAGACCTGTAACGATGTAAAATTACACCTAAACGCTATATAATCAAATAAATGACAAACAAGGATTCTATTAACACAGAGGATACTTATCTGCCATGGCAGCAGCAAAGAAAGAGGATGATCCCAGAGTGTGGAGTCATTATATACTGGGATAAGGGGGAGGAGTCGGTTACTATGGTGTTTTCTTTGTGATTGACATGTTCATTTCTTTGCTGCTATGGTAACAGTAAAGGAAGTTTAAGCAATACGAAGCCTCCGTGTCTTGTCATAAAATTAGATAAATATTGGGAATTGGAAAAGTTGCTGCTTAAGTTTTTATAATAGCAATTTGCATCTACTCCAGAATGTTATGAAGAGTGATCAGATGAATTGCATAGTCCTTCTTTGCCATGAAAATTAACTTAATCCCAAAAAAAACTTTCCACTGCATTTCATTGCTGTCATTAAAGGACCTGCTGAGATCATTTCAGTAATCGTCTTGTTAACTCAGGTGAGAATGTTGACGAGCACAAGGCTGGAGATCATTATGTCAGGCTGATTGGGTTAAAATGGCAGACTTGACCTGTTAAAAGGAGGTTTGATGCTTGAAATCCTTGTTCTTCTATTGTTAACCATGGTGACCTGCAAAGAAACGCGTGCAGCCATCATTGCGTTGCATAAAAATGGCTTCACAGGCAAGGATATTGTGGCTACTAAGACTGCACCTCAATCAACAATTTATAGGATCATCAAGAACTTCAAGGAAAGAGGTTCAATTCTTGTTAAGAAGGCTTCAGGGCGTCCAAGAAAGTCCAGCAAGCGCCAGGATCGTCTCCTAAAGAGGATTCAGCTGTGGGATCGGAGTGCCACCAGTGCAGCGCTTGCTCAGGAATGGCAGCAGGCAGGTGTGAGCGCATCTGCACGCACAGTGAGGCCAAGACTTCTGGAAGATGGCCTGGTGTCAAGAAGGGCAGCAAAGAAGCCACTTCTCTCCAAAAAAACACCAGGGACAGATTGATCTTCTGCAGAAAATATGGTGAATGGACTGCTGAGGACTGGGGCAAAGTCATATTCTCCGATGAAGCCTCTTTCCGATTGTTTGGGGCATCTGGAAAAAGGCTTGTCCGGAGAAGAAAAGGTGAGCGCTACCATCAGTCCTGTGTCATGCCAACAGTAAAGCATCCTGAGACCATTCATGTGTGGGGTTGCTTCTCATCCAAGGGAGTGGGCTCACTCACAATTTTGCCCAAAAACACAGCCATGAATAAAGAATGGCACCAAAACACCCTCCAACAGCAACTTCTTCCAACAATCCAACAACAGTTTGGTGAAGAACAATGCATTTTCCAGCACGATGGAGCACCGTGCCATAAGGCAAAAGTGATAACTAAGAGGCTCGGGGACCAAAACGTTGACATTTTGGGTCCATGGCCTGGAAACTCCCCAGATCTTAATCCCATTGAGAACTTGTGGTCAATCCTCAAGAGGCGGGAGGACAAACAAAAACCCACTAATTCTGACAAACTCCAAGAAGTGATGATGAAAGAATGGGTTGTATCAGTCAGGAATTGGCCCAGAAGATGATTGAGAGCATGCGCAGTCGGATTGCAGAGGTCCTGAAAAAGAAGGGCCAACACTGCAAATACTGACTCTCTGCATAAATGTCATGTAATTGTCGATAAAAGCCTTTGAAACGTATGAAGTGCGTGTAATTATATTTCACTACATCACAGAAACAACTGACACAAAGATCTAACAGCAGTTTAGCAGCAAACTTTGTGAAAACTAATATTTGTGTCATTCTCAAAACTTTTGGCCACGACTGTACAAGAATATAACTACTATAATACTGCTCCTATGTACAAGAATATAACTGCTATAATACTGCTCCTATGTACAAGAATATAACTGCTATAATACTACCTCCTATGTACAGGAATATAACTACTATAATACTGCTCCTATGTACAAGAATATAACTACTATAATACTGCCTCCTATGTACAAGAATATAACTGCTATAATACTACCTCCTATGTACAGGAATATAACTGCTATAATACTGCTCCTATGTACAAGAATATAACTGCTATAATACTACCTCCTATGTACAGGAATATAACTACTATAATACTGCTCCTATGTACAAGAATATAACTACTATAATACTGCCTCCTATGTACAAGAATATAACTACTATAATACTGCTCCTATGTACAAGAATATAACTACTATAATACTGCTCCTATGTACAAGAATATAACTACTATAATACTGCCTCCTATGTACAAGAATATAACTACTATAATACTGCTCCTATGTACAAGAATATAACTACTATAATACTGCCTCCTATGTACAAGAATATAACTACTATAATACTGCCTCCTATGTACAAGAATATAACTACTATAATACTGCTCCTTTGTACAGGGATATAACTACTATAATACTGCTCCTATGTACAAGAATATAACTACTATAATACTGCTCCTATGTACAAGAATATAACTACTATAATACTGCCTCCTATGTACAAGAATATAACTACTATAATACTGCCTCCTATGTACAAGAATATAACTACTATAATACTGCTCCAATGTACAAGAATATAACTACTATAATACTGCTCCTATGTACAAGAATATAACTACTATAATACTGCCTCCTATGTACAAGGATATAACTACTATAATACTGCTCCTTTGTACAGGGATATAACTACTATAATACTGCTCCTATGTACAAGAATATAACTACTATAATACTGCTCCTATGTACAAGAATATAACTACTATAATACTGCTCCTATGTACAAGAATATATCTACTATAATACTGCTCCTATGTACAAGAATATAACTACTATAATACTGCCTCCTATGTACAAGAATATAACTACTATAATACTGCCTCCTATGTACAAGAATATAACTACTATAATACTGCTCCTATGTACAAGAATATAACTACTATAATACTGCCTCCTATGTACAAGAATATAACTACTATAATACTGCTCCTGTGTACAAGAATATAACTGCTATAATACTGCTCCTATGTACAAGAATATATCTACTATAATACTGCTCCTATGTACAAGAATATAACTACTATAATACTGCTCCTATGTACAAGAATATAACTACTATAATACTGCCTCCTATGTACAAGAATATATCTACTATAATACTGCTTCTATGTACAAGAATATAACTACTATAATACTGCTCCTATGTACAAGAATATATCTACTATAATACTGCTCCTATGTACAAGAATATAACTACTATAATACTGCTCCTATGTACAAGAATATAACTACTATAATACTGCCTCCTATGTACAAGAATATATCTACTATAATACTGCTTCTATGTACAAGAATATAACTACTATAATACTGCTCCTATGTACAAGAATATAACTACTATAATACTGCTCCTATGTACAAGAATATAACTACTATAATACTGCTCCTATGTACAAGAATATAACTACTATAATACTGCCTCCTATGTACAGGAATATAACTACTATAATACTGCTCCTATGTACAAGAATATAACTACTTCGCTGCTCAAAAAAATAAAGGGAACACAAAAATAACACATCCTAGATCTGAGTTAATTAAATATTCTTCTGAAATACTTTGTTCTTTACATAGTTGAATGTGCCGACAACAAAATCACGCAAAAATATAAAAATTGAAATCAAATTTTTTAACCCATGGAGGTCTGGATTTGGAGTCACCCTCAAAATTAAAGTGGAAAAACACACTACAGGCTGATCCAACTTTATTGTAATGTCCTTAAAACAAGTCAGAATGAGGCTCAGTAGTGTGTGTGGCCTCCACGTGCCTGTATGACCTCCCTACAACGCCTGTGCATGCTCCTGATGAGGTGGCGGACGGTCTCCTGAGGGATCTCCTCCCAGACCTGGACTAAAGCATCTGCCAACTCCTGGACAGTCTGTGGTGCAACGTGACGTTGGTTGATAGAGCGAGACATGATGTCCCAGATGTGCTCAATTGGATTCAGGTCTGGGGAACGGGCGGGCCAGTCCATAGCATCAATGCCTTCGCCTTGCAGGAACTGCTGACACACTCCAGCCACATGAGGTCTAGCATTGTCTTGCATTAGGAGGAACCCAGGGCCAACCGCACCAGCATATGGTCTCACAAGGGGTCTGAGGATCTCATCTCGGTACCTAATGGCAGTCGGGCTACCTCTGGCGAGCACATGGAGGGCTGTGCGGCCCTCCAAAGAAATGCCACCCCACACCATTACTGACCTAATGCCAAACCAGTCATGCTGGAGGATGTTGTAGGCAGCAGAACGTTCTCCACGACGTCTCCAGACTCTGTCACGTCTGTCACATGTGCTCAGTGTGAACCTGCTTTCATCTGTGAAGAGCACAGGGCGTCAGTGGCGAATTTGCCAATCTTGGTGTTCTCTGGCAAATGCCAAACGTCCTGCACGGTGTTGGGCTGTAAGCACAACCCCCACCTGTGGACGTCGGGCCCTCATATCACCCTCATGGAGTCTGTTTATGACCGTTTGAGCAGACACATGCACATTTGTGGCCTGCTGGAGGTCATTTTGCAGGGCTCCGGCAGTGCTCCTCCTGTTCCTCCTTGCACAAAGGCGGAGGTAGCGGTCCTGCTGCTGGGTTGTTGCCCTCCTACGGCCTCCTTCACGTCTCCTGATGTATTGGCCTGTCTCCTGGTAGCGCCTCCATGCTCTGGACACTACGCTGACAGACACAGCAAACCTTCTTGCCACAGCTCGCATTGATGTGCCATCCTGGATAAGCTGCACTACCTGAGCCACTTGTGTGGGTTGTAGACTCCGTCTCATGCTACCACTAGAGTGAAAGCACCGCCAGCATTCAAAAGTAACCAAAACATCAGCCAGGAAGTATAGGAACTGAGAAGTGGTCTGTGGTCACCACCTGCAGAACCACTACTTTATTGGGGGTGTCTTGCTAATTGCCTATCATTTCCACCTGTTGTCGATCCCATTTGCACAACAGCATGTGAAATTGATTGTCACTCAGTGTTGCTTCCTAAGTGGACAGTTTGATTTCACAGAAGTGTGATTGACTTGGAGTTACATTGTGTTGTTTAAGTGTTCCCTTTATTTTTTTGAGCAGTGTATAATACTGCTCCTATGTACAAGAATATAACTACTATAATACTGCTCCTATGTACAGGAATATAACTGCTATAATACTGCCTCCTATGTACAAGAATATAACTACTATAATACTGCTCCTATGTACAAGAATATAACTGCTATAATACTGCCTCCTATGTACAGGAATATAACTGCTATAATACTGCCTCCTATGTACAAGAATATAACTACTATAATACTGCTCCTATGTACAAGAATATAACTACTATAATACTGCTCCTATGTACAAGAATATAACTACTATAATACTGCTCCTATGTACAGGAATATAACTGCTATAATACTGCCTCCTATGTACAAGAATATAACTACTATAATACTGCTCCTATGTACAAGAATATAACTACTATAATACTGCTCCTATGTACAAGAATATAACTGCTATAATACTGCCTCCTATGTACAGGAATATAACTGCTATAATACTGCCTCCTATGTACAAGAATATAACTACTATAATACTGCTCCTATGTACAAGAATATAACTACTATAATACTGCTCCTATGTACAAGAATATAACTACTATAATACTGCCTCCTATGTACAAGAATATAACTACTATAATACTGCTGCTATGTACAAGAATATAACTACTATAATACTGCTCCTATGTACAAGAATATAACTACTATAATACTGCTCCTATGTCCAAGAATATAACTGCTATAATACTGCTCCTATGTACAAGAATATAACTACTATAATACTGCTCCTATGTCCAAGAATATAACTGCTATATTACTGCTCCTATGTACAAGAATATAACTACTATAATACTGCTCCTATGTACAAGAATATAACTGCTATAATACTGACTCCTATGTACAAGAATATAACTACTATAATACTGCTCCTATATACAAGAATATAACTGCTATAATACTGCTCCTATGTACAAGAATATAACTACTATAATACTGTCTCCTATGTACAAGAATATAACTACTATTATACTGTCCCCTATGTACAAGAATATAACTACTATAATACTGCTCCTATGTACAAGAATATAACTACTATAATACTGCTCCTATGTACAAGAATATAACTACTATAATACTGCCTCCTATGTACAAGAATATAACTACTATAATACTGCCCCTATGTGCAAGAATATAACTACTATAATACTGCTCCTATGTATAAGAATATAACTACTATAATACTGCTCCTATGTACAAGAATATAACTACTATAATACTGCCTCCTATGTACAAGAATATAACTACTATAATACTGCCCCTATGTGCAAGAATATAACTGCTATAATACTGCCTCCTATGTACAAGAATATAACTACTATAATACTGCTCCTATATACAAGAATATAACTTCTATAATACTGCTCCTATGAACAAGAATATAACTACTATAATACTGCCTGCTATGTACAGGAATATAACTACTATAATACTGCTCCTATGTATAAGAATATAACTACTATAATACTGCTCCTATGTACAAGAATATAACTACTATAATACTGCTCCTATGTACAAGAATATAACTACTATAATACTGCTCCTATGTACAAGAATATAACTACTATAATACTGCTCCTATATACAAGAATATAACTACTATAATACTGCCTCCTATGTACAAGAATATAACTACTATAATACTGCCTGCGATGTACAAGAATATAACTACTATAATACTGCTCCTATGTACAAGAATATAACTACTATAATACTGCTCCTATGTACAAGAATATAACTACTATAATACTGCTCCTATGTACAAGAATATAACTACTATAATACTGCTCCTATGTACAAGAATATAACTACTATAATACTGCCTCCTATGTACAAGAATATAACTACTATAATACTGCCTCCTATGTACAAGAATATAACTACTATAATACTGCCTCCTATGTACAAGAATATAACTACTATAATACTGCTCCTATGTACAAGAATATAACTACTATAATACTGCCCCTATGTGCAAGAATATAACTACTATAATACTGCTCCTATGTATAAGAATATAACTACTATAATACTGCTCCTATGTACAAGAATATAACTACTATAATACTGCCTCCTATGTACAAGAATATAACTACTATAATACTGCCCCTATGTGCAAGAATATAACTGCTATAATACTGCCTCCTATGTACAAGAATATAACTACTATAATACTGCTCCTATATACAAGAATATAACTTCTATAATACTGCTCCTATGAACAAGAATATAACTACTATAATACTGCCTGCTATGTACAGGAATATAACTACTATAATACTGCTCCTATGTATAAGAATATAACTACTATAATACTGCTCCTATGTACAAGAATATAACTACTATAATACTGCTCCTATGTACAAGAATATAACTACTATAATACTGCTCCTATGTACAAGAATATAACTACTATAATACTGCTCCTATATACAAGAATATAACTACTATAATACTGCCTCCTATGTACAAGAATATAACTACTATAATACTGCCTGCGATGTACAAGAATATAACTACTATAATACTGCTCCTATGTACAAGAATATAACTACTATAATACTGCTCCTATGTACAAGAATATAACTACTATAATACTGCTCCTATGTACAAGAATATAACTACTATAATACTGCTCCTATGTACAAGAATATAACTACTATAATACTGCCTCCTATGTACAAGAATATAACTACTATAATACTGCCTCCTATGTACAAGAATATAACTACTATAATACTGCCTCCTATGTACAAGAATATAACTACTATAATACTGCTCCTATGTACAAGAATATAACTACTATAATACTGCCTCCTATGTACAAGAATATAACTACTATAATACTGCCTCCTATGTACAAGAATATAAACTACTATAATACTGCTCCAATGTACAAGAATATAACTACTATAATACTGCTCCTATGTACAAGAATATAACTACTATAATACTGCCTCCTATGTACAAGAATATAACTACTATAATACTGCCTCCTATGTACAAGAATATAACTACTATAATACTGCTCCTATGTACAAGAATATAACTACTATAATACTGCTCCTATGTACAGGAATATACAGTCAGGTCCATAAATATTGGGACATGGACACAATTCTAACATTTTTGGCTCTATAGACCACCACAATGGATGTGAAATGAAACGGACAAGATGTGCTTTACCTGCAGACTGTCAGCTGTAATCTGAGGGGATTTACATCCAAATCAGGTGAACGGTGCAGGAATTACAGCAGTTACATATGTGCCTCCTACTTGTTAAGGGACCAAAAGTAATGGGACAGAATTATAATCATAAATCAAACTTTCACTTTTTAATACTTGGTTGTAAATCCTTTGCAGCCAATTACAGCCTGAAGTCTGGAACGCATAGACCTCACCAGACGCTGGTCTCATCCCTGGTGATGCTCGGCCAGGCCTCTACTGCAACTGTCTTCAGCTCCTGCTTGTTCTTGGGGCATTTTCCCTTCAGTTTTGTCTTCACCAAGTGAAATGCTCAATCGGATTCAGGTCCGGGGATTGACTCGGCCATTTTCGAACATTCCACTTCTTTCCCTTAAACTCTTTGGTTGCTTTTGCAGTATGCTTTGGGTCATTGTCCATCTGCACTGTGAAGCGCCGTCCAATGAGTTCTGAAGCATTTGGCTGAATATGAGCAGATAATATTGCCCCAAACCCTTCAGAATTCATCCTGCTGCTTTTGTCAGCAGTCACATCATCAATAAATATAAGAGAAGCAGTTCCATTGGCAGCCATACATGTCCACGCCATGACACTACCACCACCATGCTTCACTGATGAGGTGGTATGCTTAGGACCATGAGCAGCTCCTTTCCTTCTCCATACTCTTCTCTTCCCATCACTCTGGTACAAGTTGATCTTGGTCTCATCTGTCCATAGGATGTTGTTCCAGAACTGTGAAGGCTTTTTTAGATGTCGTTTGGCAAACTCTAATCTGGCCTTCCTGTTTTTGAGGCTCATCAATGGTTTACATCTTGTGGTGAACCCTCTGTATTCACTCTGGTGAAGTCTTCTCTTGATTGTTGACTTTGACGCACATACACCTACCTCCTGGAGAGTGTTCTTGATCTGGCCAACTGTTGTGAAGGGCGTTTTCTTCACCAGGGAAAGAATTCTTCGGTCATCCACCACAGTTGTTTTCCGTGGTCTTCCGGGTCTTTTCGTGTTGCTGAGCTCACCGGTGCGTTACTTCTTTTTAGGAATGTTGTTTTGATTAGGCCTAAGGTTTTTGCTATGTCTCTGATGTTTATTTTTGTTGTTTTTTCAGCCTAATGATGGCTTCACTGATAGTGACCGCTCTTTGGTTCTCATCTTGAGAGTTGACAGCAACAGATTCCAAATACAAATAGCAGACTGGAAATGACCTCTGGACCCTTTATCTGCTCATTGTAATTGGGATAATGAGGGAATAACACACACCCGGCCATGGAACAGCCGAGAAGACAATTGTCCCATTACTTTTGGTCCCTTAACAAGTGGGAGGCACATATGCAAACTGCTGTAATTCCTGCACCGTTCACCTGATTTGGATGTAAATACCTCAAATTACAGCTGACAGTCTGCAGGTAAAGCACATCTTGTATGTTTCATCTCACATCCATTGTGGTGGTGAATAGAGCCAAACATGTTAGAATTGTGTCCATGTCCCAATATTTATGGACCTGGCTGTAACTACTATAATACTGCCTCCTATGTACAAGGATATTACTACTATAATACTGCCTCCTATGTTCAAGAATATAACTACTATAATACTGCTCCTATGTACAAGAATATAACTACTATAATTCTGCCTCCTATGTACAGGAATATAACTACTATAATACTGCCTCCTATGTACAATAATATAACTGCTATAATACTGTTCCTATATATAAGAATATAACTACTATAATACTGCTCCTATGTACAAGAATATAACTACTATAATACTGCCTCCTATGTACAAGAATATAACTACTATAATACTGCTCCTATGTACAGTAATATAACTACTATAATACTGCCTCCTATGTACAGGAATATAACTACTATAATACTGCCTCCTATGTACAAGAATATAACTACTATAATACTGCCCCCTATGTACAGGAATATAACTACTATAATACTGCTCCTATGTACAAGAATATAACTACTATAATACTGCTCCTATGTACAAGAATATAACTACTATAATACTGCCTCCTATGTACAAGAATATAACTACTATAATACTGCTCCTATGTACAAGAATATAACTACTATAATACTGCTCCTATGTACAAGAATATAACTGCTATAATACTGCTCCTATGTACAAGAATATAACTACTATAATACTGCTCCTATGTACAAGAATATAACTACTATAATACTGCCTTCTATGTACAAGAATATAACTGCTATAATACTGCTCCTATGTATAAGAATATAACTACTATAATACTTCTCCTATGTACAAGAATATAACTACTATAATACTGCCTCCTATGTACAAGAATATAACTACTATAATACTGCTCCTATGTACAAGAATATAACTACTATAATACTGATCCTATGTACAAGAATATAACTACTATAATACTGCCTCCTATGCACAAGAATATAACTACTATAATACTGCCTCCTATGTACAAGAATATAACTACTATAATACTGCCTCCTATGTACAAGAATAACAGGGTGCACCTCTATTCCGGGATGTGGGGGGGTCATGTGATCAGGGTGCACCTCTATACCGGGATGTGGGGGGGTCATGTGATCAGGGTGCACCTCTATTCCGGGATGTGGGGGGGGGTCATGTGATCAGGGTGCACCTCTATTCCGGGATGTGGGGGGGGGGGGTCATGTGATCAGGGTGCACCTCTATTCAGGGATGTGGGAGGGTCATGTGATCAGGGTGCACCTCTATTCCGGGATGTGGGGGGGGTCATGTGATCAGGGTGCACCTCTATTCCGGGATGTGGGGGGGGGGGGTCATGTGATCAGGGTGCACCTCTATTCTGGGATGTGGGGGAGGGTCATGTGATCAGGGTGCACCTCTATTCTGGGATGTGGGGGGGGGGTCATGTGATCAGGGTGCACCTCTATTCCGGGATGTGGGGGAGGGTCATGTGATCAGGGTGCACCTCTATTCTGGGATGTGGGGGGGGGTCATGTGATCAGGGTGCACCTCTATTCCGGGATGTGGGGGGGTCATGTGATCAGGGTGCACCTCTATTCCGGGATGTGGGGGGGGGGTCATGTGATCAGGGTGCACCTCTATTCCGGGATGTGGGGGGGGTCATGTGATCAGGGTGCACCTCTATTCCGGGATGTGGGGGGGGGTCATGTGATCAGGGTGCACCTCTATTCTGGGATGTGGGGGGGGGTCATGTGATCAGGGTGCACCTCTATTCCGGGATGTGGGGGGGGTCATGTGATCAGGGTGCACCTCTATTTCGGGATGTCGGGGGGGGGGGGTCATGTGATCAGGGTGCACCTCTATTCAGGGATGTCGGGGGGGGGGGGGGGGTCATGTGATCAGGGTGCACCTCTATTCAGGGATGTCGGGGGGGGTCATGTGATCAGGGTGCACCTCTCGGCTCTCTGCTGGCCCCTTCTCTTGGCTCTCTGCTGGCCCCTTCTCTTGGCGCTCTGCTGGCCCCTTCTCTTGGCGCTCTGCTGGCCCCTTCTCTTGGCGCTCTGCTGGCCCCTTCTCTTGGCGCTATGCTGGCCCCTTCTCTTGGCGATATGCTGGCCCCTTCTCTTGGAGCCCTGGAGGCCCCTTCTCTTGGCGCCCTGGAGGCCCCTTCTCTTGGCGCCCTGGAGGCCCCTTCTCTTGGCGCCCTGGAGGCCCCTTCTCTTGGCGCCCTGGAGGCACCTTCTCTTGGCGCCCTGGAGGCCCCTTTTCTTGGCGCCCTGGAGGCCCCTTCTCTTGGCGCCCTGGAGGCCCCTTTTCTTGGCGCCCTGGGGGCCCCTTTTCTTGCCGCCCTGGAGGCCCCTTTTCTGGGCGCCCTGGAGGCCCCTTTTCTTTGGCGCCCTGGAGGCCCCTTCTCTTGGCGCACTGGAGGCCCTTCTCTTGGCGCACTGGAGGCCCCTTCTCTTGGCGCCCTGGAGGCTTCTTCTCTTGGCGCCCTGGAGGCCCCTTCTTTTGGCGCCCTGGAGGCCCCTTCTCTTGGCGCCCTGGAAGCCCCTTCTCTTGGCGCTCTGGCGGCCCTTCTCTTGGCGCTCTGGCGGCCCCTTCTCTTGGCGCTCTGGCGGCCCCTTCTCTTCGCGCACTTGGTGGACCCTTCTCTTCTCGCTCTTGATGGTGCCTTATCTTTGCGCTCTGGAGGTCCCTTTTCTTGGCGCCCTGGAGTCCCCTTTTCTTGGCGCCCTGGAGGCCCCTTCTCTTTGCGCTCTGGAGGTCCCTTCTCTTGGCGCTCTAGTGGCTCCATCTCTTGGCGCTCTGGCGGCCCCCTTCTTTTTGCGCTGTTTCTTCCCCATCTCTTGGCGCTCTGGCAGCCCCTTCTTTTTGCGCTGTTTCTTCCCCATCTCTTGGCGCTCTGGCAGCCCCTTGTTTTCACGCTGTTGCTGCCCCTTCTTTTGGCGCTCTTGCAGCCCCCTTGTTTTTGCGATGTTGCTGCCCCATCTCTTGGTGCTCTGGCAGCCCCTTATTTTTGCGCTGTTGCTGCCCCTTCTCTTGGCGCCCTAGCGGCCCCTTCTCTTGATGCTCTTGCGGCCTCTTCTTGTTGAGCTCTGGCGCCCCTTTCTCTTTGTGCTTTGTCGGCCCCTTATTCTGGCTCTCTGGTGGCCCCTTCTCTTGGTGCTCTAGGGGTCCCTTCTCTTGGCGCTCTGGAGGCCCCTTTCTCTTGGCGCTCTGCTGGCCCCTTCTCTTGGCGCTCTGCTGGCCCCTTCTCTTGGCGCTCTGCTGGCCCCTTCTCTTGGCGCTCTGCTGGCCCCTTCTCTTGGCGCTCTGCTGGCCCCTTCTCTTGGCGCTCTGCTGGCCCCTTCTCTTGGCGCTCTGCTGGCCCCTTCTCTTGGCGCCCTGGAGGCCCCTTCTCTTGGCGCCCTGGAGGCCCCTTCTCTTGGCGCCCTGGAAGCCCCTTCTCTTGGCGCCCTGGAGGCCCCTTCTCTTGGCGCCCTGGAGGCCCCTTTTCTTGGCGCCCTGGAGGCCCCCTTTTCTTGGCGCCCTGGAGGCCCCTTTTCTTGGCGCCCTGGAGGCCCCTTTTCTTGGCGCCCTGGAGGCCCCTTCTCTTTGCGCTCTGGAGGTCCCTTCTCTTGGCGCTCTGGTGGCTCCATCTCTTGGCGCTCTGGCAGCCCCCTTCTTTTTGCGCTGTTTCTTCCCCATCTCTTGGCGCTCTGGCAGCCCCTTCTTTTTCCGCTGTTTCTTCCCCATCTCTTGACGCTCTGGCAGCCCCTTCTTTTTGCGCTGTTTCTTCCCCATCTCTTGGCGCTCTGGCAGCCCCTTGTTTTTTCCGCTGTTTCTTCGCCATCTCTTGACGCTCTGGCAGCCCCTTCTTTTTGCGGTGTTTCTTCGCCATCTCTTGGCGCTCTGGCAGCCCCTTGTTTTTTGCGCTGTTTCTTCGCCATCTCTTGGCGCTCTGGCAGCCCCTTCTTTTCACGCTGTTGCTGCCCCTTCTTTTGGCACTCTTGCAGCCCCCTTGTTTTTGCGATGTTGCTGCCCCATCTCTTGGTGCTCTGGCAGCCCCTTATTTTTGCGCTGTTGCTGCCCCTTCTCTTGGCGCCCTAGCGGCCCCTTCTCTTGATGCTCTTGCGGCCTCTTCTTGTTGAGCTCTGGCGACCCCTTCTCTTTGTGCTTTGGCGGCCCCTTATTCTGGCTCTCTGGTGGCCCCTTCTCTTGGTGCTCTAGGGGTCCCTTCTCTTGGCGCTCTGGAGGCCCCTTTCTCTTGGCGCTCTGCTGGCCCTTTCTCTTGGCGCTCTGCTGGCCCCTTCTCTTGGCGCTCTGCTGGCCCCTTCTCTTGGCGCTCTGCTGGCCCCTTCTCTTGGCGCTCTGCTGGCCCCTTCTCTTGGCGCTCTGCTGGCCCCTTCTCTTGGCGCTCTGCTGGCCCCTTCTCTTGGCGCTCTGCTGGCCCCTTCTCTTGGCGCTCTGCTGGCCCTTCTCTTGGCGCTCTGCTGGCCCCTTCTCTTGGCGCTCTGCTGGCCCCTTCTCTTGGCGCTCTGCTGGCCCCTTCTCTTGGCGCTCTGCTGGCCCCTTCTCTTGGCGCTCTGCTGGCCCCTTCTCTTGGCGCCCTGGAGGCCCCTTCTCTTGGCGCCCTGGAGGCCCCTTCTCTTGGCGCCCTGGAGGCCCCTTTTCTTGGCGCCCTGGAGGCCCCTTTTCTTGGCGCCCTGGAGGGCCCTTCTCTTGGCGCCCTGGAGGCCCCTTCTCTTGGCGCACTGGAGGCCCCTTCTCTTGGCGCACTGGAGGCCCCTTCTCTTGGCGCACTGGAGGCCCCTTCTCTTGGCGCCCTGGAGGCCCCTTCTCTTGGCGCTCTGGCGGCCCCTTCTTTTTGCGCTGTTTCTTCCCCATCTCTTGGCGCTCTGGCAGCCCCTTGTTTTTTGAGCTGTTTCTTCGCCATCTCTTGACGCTCTGGCAGCCCCTTGTTTTTTCCGCTGTTTCTTCGCCATCTCTTGACGCTCTGGCAGCCCCTTCTTTTTGCGCTGTTTCTTCGCCATCTCTTGGCGCTCTGGCAGCCCCTTCTTTTCACGCTGTTGCTGCCCCTTCTTTTGGCGCTCTTGCAGCCCCCTTGTTTTTGCGATGTTGCTGCCCCATCTCTTGGTGCTCTGGCAGCCCCTTATTTTTGCGCTGTTGCTGCCCCTTCTCTTGGCGCCCTAGCGGCCCCTTTCTCTTGATGCTCTTGCGGCCTCTTCTTGTTGAGCTCTGGCGACCCCTTCTCTTTGTGCTTTGGCGGCCCCTTATTCTGGCTCTCTGGCGGCCCCTTCTCTTGGTGCTCTAGGGGTCCCTTCTCTTGGCGCTCTGGAGGCCCCTTTCTCTTGGCGCTCTGGCGGCCCCTTTCTCTTGGCGCTCTGGCAGCCCCTTTCTCTTGGCGCTCTGGCGGCCCCTTTCTCTTGGCGCTCTGGCGGCCCCTTTCTCTTGGCGCTCTGGTGGCCCCTTTCTCTTGACGTTCTCTACGTCTTGGTCTCATCTTGGAGGTTCCTTGCTCTTTATGTTTGGTGGTCATGTCGTGTTGGATTCTCGGGGCCTTTCAGGGGTATTTATTCTGAGGTCATGTGGCACCCAGGAAGGTAATTGGTTGGACAGGACCTTCATGGGGTGTTTAGAGAGCGGGGGGTGAATACTTTTTCAATGTTCTGTGACTACTCTAATTCTCTCTGTGTATTTGGAGCTGTAGCTTTTTTTAATTTTTTTTTATCATGACTACAGTACCTGGACTACTCCAGTCATCATGCGGCGACATCACCATCTGTTATCTCTTATGTTAGTGACTTTCACTGTACATTTCCTGTTGGGGGTGGTAGTCCTCCAGTGTCAGTGATGCAGGGGTGGCAGCAGGTGTTGGGGATTTTGGCGGGTGTCAGGGTGCTGCCCCCTCCCCCGGTCGCCGCATCCTCTCCCCACCCCCAGCCTCGTCATGTAGAGCAGTGGAAATAAAACTGAAAGAGGGGAAGTCCAGCTCTGGAGCAGTGAGTGCAGCCGCTCAGCGTGGATCTTCACACGAGACACGTATCGCCTGGGACCAGAACCCATGCGATGTCCCGTCAGCCCCAGGACCCGTGGACGGCACAAGGTGGGAGCGTGTCCTGATGGCTATCAGCGGGGTCTGCCCGGGGTCGAGGCTTGGGTGTGGTCTGGGGAGTGGGGCAGAGCCCCAGCTCTGTATGTGTAGTGCTTGTGCATCTGCGTCTTATTCTGGCGTTATCAGAGGGTCTAAGGCTGACGGCAAATGGGTAAATAAGGAACGGTGAGGATGAGGAGGGACCCCGGAGCTCCGAGGAGACCCCGCCACCGGCGCTGAACGCGACACGGGGAGAATCACCTGACAGCAGAGGTGGCACCCACACATCCCCGACACTGCGCCTCATTTACCGACTGTCCAGAAACGTCTGGCCCTGTGCTCACATCCTCTGTCTCTGCTGCCATGCTTTACACTGAAGGTCTCAGGTTCTTCTGCTCTTGTGCTCACATCCTCTGTCTCTGCCACCATGCTTTACACTGAAGGTCTCATGTTCTCCTAGTCCTGTGGTCACATCCTCTGTCTCTACCACCATTCTTTACACTAAAAGTCTCATCCTTCTGGTCCTGTAGTCACATCCTCTGTCTCTACCACCATGCTTTACACTGAAGGTCTCACGTTCTCCTAGTCCTGTGTCATGTGATCAGGGTGCACCTCTATACCGGGATGTGGGGGGGGGGGGGGTGTCATGTGATCAGGGTGCACCTCTACCGGGATGGGCAGGGGGGGACATGTGATCAGGGTGCACCTCTATACCGGGATGTGGGATGTGGGGGGCGGGGGTCATGTGATCAGGGTGCACCTCTATTCAGGGATGTGGGGGGCGGGGGTCATGTGATCAGGGTGCACCTCTATTCCGGGACGTGGGGGGGGGGTCATGTGATCAGGGTGCACCTCTATTCAGGGATGTGGGGGGCGGGGGTCATGTGATCAGGGTGCACCTCTATACCGGGATGTGTGTGTGGGGGGGGGGGGGGGGGTGTCATGTGATCAGGGTGCACCTCTATACCAGGATGGGGGGGACGACATGTGATCAGGGTGCACCTCTATACCGGGATGTGGGATGTGTGTGGGGGGGGGGGGGGTCATGTGATCAGGGTGCACCTCTATTCCGGGATGGGGGGGGGGGGCAGTCATGTGATCAGGGTGCACCTCTATTCCGGGATGTGGGGGAGGGGCAGTCATGTGATCAGGGTGCACCTCTATTCCGGGATGTGGGGGGGGGGCAGTCATGTGATCAGGGTGCACCTCTATACCGGGATGTGGGGGGGGGGGTCATGTGATCAGGGTGCACCTCTATTCCGGGATGTGGGGGGGGGGGGTCATGTGATCAGGGTGCACCTCTATTCTGGGATGTCGGGGGGGGGGTCATGTGATCAGAGTGCACCTCTATTCCGGGATAGGGGGGGTCATGTGATCAGGGTGCACCTCTATTCTGGGATGTGGGGGGGTCATATGATCAGGGTGCACCTCTATTCCGGGATGGGGAGGGTCATGTGATCAGGGTGCACCTCTATTCCGGGATGTGGGGGGGGTCATGTGATCAGGGTGCACCTCTATTCCGGGATGTGGGGGGTCATGTGATCAGGGTGCACCTCTATTCTGGGATGTGGGGGGGTCATGTGATCAGGGTGCACCTCTATTCAGGGATGTGGGGGGTCATGTGATCAGGGTGGACCTCTATTCTGGGATGTGTGGGGGGGTCATGTGATCAGGGTGCACCTCTATTCAGGGATGTGGGGGGGGTCATGTGATCAGGGTGCACCTCTATTCAGGGATGTGGGGGGGGGTCATGTGATCAGGGTGCACCTCTATTCAGGGATGTGGGGGGGGGGGGGTCATGTGGGAAAAACCAAAAACTTCCTAAATCTTCATAATAAATATAGAAGCTGCTTAGAAGTAAAAGGGGAAGCGTCTCCGATCGGCAGTCACACCCATTAACCCTTTCTACTCCCTACACTTCCCTCGGTGGGGAGCTTGTTACAATGTGTCGGTGCAGTCTGAGGCTTCACAGAGGAATGTCCGGTGATCACTGCCGCATTTCGTTTTCTAGGCTTGTATAGAGGACTCCGCTGACCTGCAATGACCTCTGCTGACCACCAATAACCTACACTGACCTCTGCTGACCTTCAATTATCTCTGCTGACCTCCAATGTCCTCCACTGACCTCTGCTGACCTTCACTAACCTCTGCTGACCTTCAATGATCTCTGCTGACCTCCAATGTCCTCCACTGACCTCTGCTGACCTTCACTAACCTCTGCTGACCTTCAATGATCTCTGCTGACCTCCAATGTCCTCCACTGACCTCTGCTGACCTTCACTAACCTCTGCTGACCTTCAATGATCTCTGCTGACCTCCAATGTCCTTCACTGACCTCTGCTGACCTTCACTAACCTCTGCTGACCTTCAATGATCTCTGCTGACCTCCAATGTCCTCCACTGACCTCTGCTGACCTTCACTAACCTCTGCTGACCTCCACTGACATCCATTGAAATCCGCTGACCTCCACCGACCTCTTCTGATCCCCACCGACCTCTGTTTACCTCCACTAACCTCTGCTGACCTTCAATTACCTCTTCCTACCTCCACTGACCTCCAATGACCTCTTGTGACCTCCAATGTCCACCACTGACCTCTGATGATCTCTGCCGACCTCCACTGACCTCTGTTTACCTCCACTAACGTCTGCTGCCCTCCACTAACCCCTGCTGACCTCTGATGACCTCTGCCAACCTCCACTGACCTCTGCTGACCTTTACCTGTTTTTTCTTTTCCAGATCCGCGTTCGCGGTCACTGTGTTTATAAACGGCTCCGCTGGACAAATATCGCCGCTCGCCATCCTGCGAGGACAGACCCTGCAGAATGGGAAATGGGCATAAAGCCGCCACCTGAGAGCTGAGTCGCAGTTAACCCCTGCACCACCGGATCCCAGCGCAGGGGAAGATGCCGCTTGGCAGCAATGTTACAGGCGGCTGTGAGATGGACGGGCGCGTCCTGGACTACCTGTACGCCATCACCTACGCCGTCATCCTCATCCCGGGGCTGATCGGGAACGTCCTGGCGCTGTGGGTCTTCTACGCGTACATGAAGGAGACGAAGCGCGCCGTCATCTTCATGATCAACCTGGCCATGGCGGACCTGCTGCAGGTGCTGTCGCTGCCGCTGCGCATCTTTTATTACCTGCACAAGTCGTGGCCCTTCGGACGCTTCGTCTGTATGTTCTGCTTCTACCTGAAGTACGTCAACATGTACGCCAGCATCTTCTTCCTGGTGTGCATCAGCGTGCGCCGCTTCATCTACCTCCTCTACCCCTTCCGCCATAGGCAGCGGCGGTGTGACGTGTACGTTAGCGTCGCCGGCTGGATCCTAGTCTGCCTCAGTTGCCTCCCGTTTCCTCTGCTCAGGACGGGGCAGGAGACGAGCGGCGGCGAGCAGAGATGCTTTGTGGACCTCCCCCTGCTGGACATTGGCTTTGCCGCCTCCGTGGTCACGGTGACCGCCGCCGAGATCTTCGGGTTTGTCAGTCCGCTGGCCATTGTTCTGTTCTGCACCTGGAGGACGGTGGCCTCGCTGCGGGAGCCGCACGCCGCCTCTCACGACCTCGGGGAGAAGAAGAAGGCGCTGAAGATGATCCTGACCTGCGCCGCCGTCTTCCTCATCTGCTTCGCTCCCTATCACCTCAGCTTCCCGCTAGATTTCCTGGCCAAAGCCAACAAGATCGCCTCATGCTCGCAGCGGCGCGCCATCCTCACCCTGCACCCCGTGGCGCTCTGCCTGGCCAGTATGAACTGCTGCCTGGACCCCGTCATCTACTACTTCACCACCGACGAGTTCCGGCGCAGGCTGTCCCGGCAGGACTTGGTGGACGGCGCCGAGATGCAGATTTATGACGGTAAAGACTTCACGGATCCCTGCGGCTGCCGAGCGAGGTGATGAAGGCCACTGGATGGACAAGGTTGTCAGAGGGCGCTGTGTGCCAGACTGTGCCCGCTGCTACTACAACCCCCATCAGACCTGAGCTCAATACTCAGCCCCCACTTACACAATCTTCTGGATCTTCGGGTGTCACATGATGCGGAGGGGTCAGTGAGTGGGAACAGCTGAGGGTTTGTTGCAATGTTACTTCTATGAGTTAGCCACATCAGCGTCTCTGGTGACCTATAGGGACATGCTGGGAGTTGTATTCCACCAGTGGTCTTCACTGATCCATTGTAACAAGCCCATCAGCTGTGTCTCACTTTATAAAGATGTAGGTGTCCCTGGGGAAGCAGAGGTACGCGGAGCTGTCTGCCGGGTGCTTCGACCCCTGGGAGCCCATGTCAGCTGACATGCCCATCCCCCTCCACTCTGCTGATGTTTGTATCACTGTGACTCCTCCCCCGCGGAGCCGCACCGCTGTTTGTTACGTGATGTCACTGGGCCAATCACTTAAAGGGCCAGGCCCCTGAGGATTTATTACTTTCCTCTTTGGATTCATCATTATATCTGTTTCGGGAAAAGCTGGGTGATCAGTTCCAGCCTCTCTGGTGTGTTCCTGCTCCTATCTCACTGCACGGCCGGGCTGCAGGAGCGCTGATATGGCAGCCATATTCCAGAGGCAGATATGAGTGGACACAAAGCTCCTGGGATGATGTGCACTATGTGTCCTCTACGGGATGGGGGGGTACATAGATATAGCGGAGTGTGGGCTGTGTATGTACCGCCAGCTACATCCTCCGACAACCGCAGCGGAACTCGTGTCAGAGTGATGGATGTATACTGAGGTGTCACACTGCACCGTGACATCTGGGGACGTATGAGGACTGTGCACGAGGACATCTGGGGACGTATGAGGACTGTGTACGGGGACATCTGGGGACGTATGAGGACTGTGTATGGGGACATCTGGGGACGTATGAGGACTGTGCACGAGGACATCTGGGGACGTATGAGGACTGTGTACGAGGACATCTGGGGACGTATGAGGACTGTGCACGAGGACATCTGGGGACGTATGAGGACTGTGCACGAGGACATCTGGGGACGTATGAGGACTGTGCACGAGGACATCTGGGGACGTATGAGGACTGTGCACGAGGACATCTGGGGACGTATGAGGACTGTGCACGAGGACATCTGGGGACGTATGAGGACGTATGAGGACTGTGTACAGGGACATCTGGGGACGTATGAGGACTGTGTACGGGGACATCTGGGGACGTATGAGGACTGTGTACGGGGACATCTGGGGACGTATGAGGACTGTGCACGGGGACATCTGGGGACGTATGAGGACTGTGCACGAGGACATCTGGGGACGTATGAGGACTGTGCACGAGGACATCTGGGGATGTATGAGGACTGTGTACGGGGACATCTGGGGACGTATGAGGACTGTGCACGAGGACATCTGGGGACGTATGAGGACTGTGCACGAGGACATCTGGGGACGTATGAGGACTGTGTATGGGGACATCTGGGGACGTATGAGGACTGTGTACGGGGACATCTGGGGACGTATGAGGACTGTGTATGGGGACATCTGGGGACGTATGAGGACTGTGTACGGGGACATCTGGGGACGTATGAGGACTGTGCACGAGGACATCTGGGGACGTATGAGGACTGTGCACGAGGACATCTGGGGACGTATGAGGACTGTGTATGGGGACATCTGGGGACGTATGAGGACTGTGTACGAGGACATCTGGGGACGTATGAGGACTGTGCACGAGGACATCTGGGGACGTATGAGGACTGTGTACGGGGACATCTGGGGACGTATGAGGACTGTGCACGAGGACATCTGGGGACGTATGAGGACTGTGTACGAGGACATCTGGGGACGTATGAGGACTGTGCACGAGGACATCTGGGGACGTATGAGGACTGTGTACGGGGACATCTGGGGACGTATGAGGACTGTGTACGGGGACATCTGGGGCGTATGAGGACTGTGTACGGGGACATCTGGGGACGTATGAGGACTGTGCACGAGGACATCTGGGGACGTATGAGGACGTATGAGGACTGTGTACGAGGACATCTGGGGACGTATGAGGACTGTGCACGAGGACATCTGGGGACGTATGAGGACTGTGTACGGGGACATCTGGGGACGTATGAGGACTGTGTACGGGGACATCTGGGGACGTATGAGGACTGTGCACGAGGACATCTGGGGACGTATGAGGACTGTGTACGGGGACATCTGGGGCGTATGAGGACTGTGTACGGGGACATCTGGGGACGTATGAGGACTGTGCACGAGGACATCTGGGGACGTATGAGGACTGTGCACGAGGACATCTGGGGACGTATGAGGACTGTGTATGGGGACATCTGGGGACGTATGAGGACTGTGCACGAGGACATCTGGGGACGTATGAGGACTGTGCACGAGGACATCTGGGGACGTATGAGGACTGTGTATGGGGACATCTGGGGACGTATGAGGACTGTGTACGGGGACATCTGGGGACGTATGAGGACTGTGCACGAGGACATCTGGGGACGTATGAGGACTGTGCACGAGGACATCTGGGGACGTATGAGGACTGTGTATGGGGACATCTGGGGACGTATGAGGACTGTGTACGAGGACATCTGGGGACGTATGAGGACTGTGCACGAGGACATCTGGGGACGTATGAGGACTGTGTAGGAGGACATCTGGGGACGTATGAGGACTGTGTACGGGGACATCTGGGGACGTATGAGGACTGTGTACGGGGACATCTGGGGCGTATGAGGACTGTGTACGGGGACATCTGGGGACGTATGAGGACTGTGCACGAGGACATCTGGGGACGTATGAGGACTGTGTACGAGGACATCTGGGGACATATGAGGACTGTGTACGGGGACATCTGGGGACGTATGAGGACTGTGTATGGGGACATCTGGGGACGTATGAGGACTGTGCACGAGGACATCTGGGGACGTATGAGGACTGTGCACGAGGACATCTGGGGACGTATGAGGACTGTGTACGGGGACATCTGGGGACGTATGAGGACTGTGCACGAGGACATCTGGGGACGTATGAGGACTGTGTACGGGGACATCTGGGGCGTATGAGGACTGTGTACGGGGACATCTGGGGACGTATGAGGACTGTGCACGAGGACATCTGGGGACGTATGAGGACGTATGAGGACTGTGTACGGGGACATCTGGGGACGTATGAGGACTGTGCACGAGGACATCTGGGGACGTATGAGGACTGTGTACGAGGACATCTGGGGACGTATGAGGACTGTGTACGGGGACATCTGGGGACGTATGAGGACTGTGTACGGGGACATCTGGGGACGTATGAGGACTGTGTACGGGGACATCTGGGGACGTATGAGGACTGTGCACGAGGACATCTGGGGACGTATGAGGACTGTGCACGAGGACATCTGGGGACGTATGAGGACTGTGTACGGGGACATCTGGGGACGTATGAGGACTGTGTACGAGGACATCTGGGGACGTATGAGGACTGTGTACGGGGACATCTGGGAACGTATGAGGACTGTGTACGAGGACATCTGGGGACGTATGAGGACTGTGCACCGTGAAATCTGGGGACGTATGAGGACTGTGTACGGGGACATCTGGGGACGTATGAGGACTGTGTACGAGGACATCTGGGGACGTATGAGGACTGTGCACGGGGACATCTGGGGACGTATGAGGACTGTGTACGGGGACATCTGGGACGTATGAGGACTGTGTACGGGGACATCTGGGGACGTATGAGGACTGTGTACGGGGACATCTGGGGACGTATGAGGACTGTGTACGGGGACATCTGGGGACGTATGAGGACTGTGTACGAGGACATCTGGGGACGTATGAGGACTGTGTACGGGGACATCTGGGGACGTATGAGGACTGTGTACGGGGACATCTGGGGACGTATGAGGACTGTGTACGGGGATATCTGGGGACGTATGAGGACTGTGTACGGGGACGTATGAGGACTTTGTACGAGGACATCTGGGGATGTATGAGGACTGTGTACGGGGACATCTGGGGACGTATGAGGACTGTGTACGGGGACATCTGGGGACGTATGAGGACTGTGTACGAGGACATCTGGGGACGTATGAGGACTGTGTACGGGGACATCTGGGGACGTATGAGGACTGTGTACGGGGACATCTGGGGACGTATGAGGACTGTGTACGAGGACATCTGGGGACGTATGAGGACTGTGTACGGGGACATCTGGGGACGTATGAGGACTGTGTACGGGGACATCTGGGGACGTATGAGGACTGTGCACGAGGACATCTGGGGACGTATGAGGACTGTGCATGAGGACATCTGGGACGTATGAGGACTGTGCATGAGGACATCTGGGACGTATGAGGACTGTGTACGAGGACATCTGGGGACGTATGAGGACTGTGTACGAGGACATCTGGGGATGTATGAGGACTGTGTAGGAGGACATCTGGGACGTATGAGGACTGTGTACGGGGACATCTGGGGACGTATGAGGACTGTGTACGGGGACATCTGGGGACGTATGAGGACTGTGCACGAGGACATCTGGGGACGTATGAGGACTGTGCATGAGGACATCTGGGACGTATGAGGACTGTGCATGAGGACATCTGGGACGTATGAGGACTGTGTAGGAGGACATCTGGGACGTATGAGGACGTATGAGGACTATGCACGAGGACATCTGGGGATGTATGAGGACTGTGCACGAGGACATCTGGGACGTATGAGGACTGTGTATGAGGACATCTGGGACGTATGAGGACTGTGTACGAGGACATCTGGGGACGTATGAGGACTGTGTACGGGGACATCTGGGGACGTATGAGGACTGTGTACGGGGACATCTGGGGACGTATGAGGACTGTGTACGAGGACATCTGGGGGCGTATGAGGACTGTGTACGAGGACATCTGGGGACGTATGAGGACTGTGTACGGGGACATCTGGGGACGTATGAGGACTGTGCACGAGGACATCTGGGGACGTATGAGGACTGTGCACGAGGACATCTGGGGACGTATGAGGACTGTGTACGGGGACATCTGGGGATGTATGAGGACTGTGTACGAAGACATATGGGACGTATGAGGACTGTGCACGAGGACATCTGGGGACATCTGGGGACGTATGAGGACTGTGTATGGGGACATCTGGGGACGTATGAGGACTGTGTACGAGGACATCTGGGACGTATGAGGACTGTGTACGGGGACATCTGGGGACGTATGAGGACTGTGTACGGGGACATCTGGGGACGTATGAGGACTGTGCACGAGGACATCTGGGGACGTATGAGGACTGTGCACGAGGACATCTGGGGACGTATGAGGACTGTGTACGGGGACATCTGGGGACGTATGAGGACTGTGTACGGGGACATCTGGGGACGTATGAGGACTGTGCACGAGGTCATCTGGGGACGTATGAGGACTGTGTACGAGGACATCTGGGACGTATGAGGACTGTGTACGGGGACATCTGGGGACGTATGAGGACTGTGTACAAGGACATCTGGGACGTATGAGGACTGTGTACGGAGACATCTGGGGCGTATGAGGACTGTGCACGAGGACATCTGGGGACGTATGAGGACTGTGTACGGGGACATCTGGGGACGTATGAGGACTGTGTACGGGGACATCTGGGGACGTATGAGGACTGTGTACGAGGACATCTGGGGACGTATGAGGACTGTGTACGGGGACATCTGGGGACGTATGAGGACTGTGCACGAGGACATCTGGGGACGTATGAGGACTGTGTACGAGGACATATGGGATGTCTGAGGGTGTACAAGGATATATGGGGACGTAGGAGGGTGAACAAGAAAATATGGGGACGCATGAGGGGTGTACGAGGACATATGGGATGTCTGAGGGTGTACGAGGACATCTGGGACGTATGAGGACTGTGTATGAGGACATCTGCGGACGTATGAGGACTGTGTACGAGGACATCTGGGGACGTATGAGGACTGTGTACGGGGACATCTGGGGACGTATGAGGACTGTGTACGAGGACATCTGGGGACGTATGAGGACTGTGTACGAGGACATCTGGGGACATATGAGGACTGTGTACGAGGACATCTGGGGACGTATGAGGACTGTGCACGAGGACATCTGGGGACGTATGAGGACTGTGTACGGGGACATCTGGGGATGTATGAGGACTGTGTACGAAGACATATGGGACGTATGAGGACTGTGCACGAGGACATCTGGGGACATCTGGGGACGTATGAGGACTGTGTATGGGGACATCTGGGGACGTATGAGGACTGTGTACGAGGACATCTGGGACGTATGAGGACTGTGTACGGGGACATCTGGGGACGTATGAGGACTGTGTACGGGGACATCTGGGGACGTATGAGGACTGTGTACGGGGACATCTGGGGACGTATGAGGACTGTGTACGAGGACATCTGGGGACGTATGAGGACTGTGTACGGGGACATCTGGGGACGTATGAGGACTGTGCACGAGGACATCTGGGGACGTATGAGGACTGTGTACGAGGACATATGGGATGTCTGAGGGTGTACAAGGATATATGGGGACGTAGGAGGGTGAACAAGAAAATATGGGGACGCATGAGGGGTGTACGAGGACATATGGGATGTCTGAGGGTGTACGAGGACATATGGGGTGTATGAGAGTGTACGAGGACATATGGGAAGTATGAAGGTGTAAAAGGACATATGGGATGTATGAGGGGTGTGTACAAGGACATATGGGGACGTATGAGGGTGTACGAGGACATATGGGATGTATGAGGGTGTAGGAGGACATATGGCGATGTATGAGGACATATGGGATGTATGAGGGTGTACAAGGACATATGGGAAGTATGAGGTTGTACAGGGACATATCAGATGTATGAGGGGTGTACGAGGACATATGGGGATATATGAGGGGTGTACGAGGACATATAGGATGTATGAGGGTGTACGAGGACATATGGGGATGTACGAGGACTGTATACAAGGACATATGGGATGTATGAGGGTGTACGAGGACATATGTGATGTACGAGGGGTGTATGAAGATTTATAGGAGGCGTATTAGAGGAGGATGGTGACATACTAGGAACCTTTGGGATCATTGCAGCCAATAGATGGAAAATGTTTAGTGTGGGGGGGGGGGGGAGCCTGGACGATGACACCTTCAAAATGTACCGACATCTCTGTACACAGAGTTGTCGTTTCTTTCCGTTTCAGCTGCGTGTGGTATTTTCCCAATGGGAAAGTCGCTTCTGTATTTATTTTCAGATATTTTTTTTTAAATAAAATTGATATTAAAATTCTATGCAGTGATTTCCTTATACTGAGGAGGAGTGTCCTCGCAATTCCCTGATCTGCTGAAGGTTTTACCATGGTCCTCACAGTCCCTTGATCTGCTGAAGGTTTTACCATGGTCATCACAGTCCCTTGATCTGCTGAAGGTTTTACCATGTGCCTCACAGTCCGCTGATCTGCTGAAGGTTTTACCATGGTCATCACAGTCCCCTGATCTCCTGAAGGTTTTACCATTGTCCTCACAGTCCTCTGATCTGCTGAAGGTTATACCGTAACCCTCACAGTCTCCTGATCTGCTGAAGGTTTTACCATGGCCCTCACAGTCCGCTGATCTGCTGAAGGTTTTACCATGGTTATCACAGTCCCCTGATCTGCTGAAGGTTTTACCATGGTTATCACAGTCCCCTGATCTGCTGAAGGTTTTACCATGGCCCTCACAGTCCCCTGATCTGCTGAAGGTTTTACCATGGTTATCACAGTCCCCTGATCTGCTGAAGGTTTTACCATGGCCCTCACAGTCCGCTGATCTGCTGAAGGTTTTACCATTGTCCTCACAGTCCTCTGATCTGCTGAAGGTTTGACTATGGCCCTCACAGTCCCCTGATCTGAAGGTTATACCATGGTCCTCGCAATTCCCTGATCTGCTGAAGGTTTTACCATGGCCCTCACAGTCTCCTGATCTGCTGAAGGTTTTACCGTGGTCCTCATAGTCCCCTGATCTGCTGAAGGTTTTACCATGGCCCTCATAGTTCTTTGATCTGCTAAAGGTTTTACCATGGTCCTCACAGTCCCCTGATCTGCTGAAGGTTTTACCATGGCCCTCACAGTCCCCTGATCTGCTGAAGGTTTTACCATGGTCCTCACAGTCTCCTGATCTGCTGAAGGTTTTACCATGGCCCTCACAGTCCGCTGATCTGCTGAAGGTTTTACCATTGTCCTCACAGTCCTCTGATCTGCTGAAGGTTTGACTATGGCCCTCACAGTCTCCTGATCTGAAGGTTATACCATGGTCCTCGCAATTCCCTGATCTGCTGAAGGTTTTACCATGGCCCTCACAATCTCCTGATCTGCTGAAGGTTTTACCGTGGTCCTCACAGTCCCCTGATCTGCTGAAGGTTTTACCATGGCCCTCATAGTTCTTTGATCTGCTGAAGGTTTTAACATGGTCCTCACAGTCCCCTGATCTACTGAAGGTTTTACCATGGTCCTCGCAATTCCCTGATCTGCTGAAGGTTTTACCATGGTCCTCGCAATTCCCTGATCTGCTGAAGGTTTTACCATGTGTGGCAAAACCAACCTCGCCACTGGGTTTTGGAGAGGCCTGTTTATCCGCCTCTTGCCCCTGGATTATGGGCCATATACCAACTTTTAAACCCCTGAACCGATTCAAGTGAATTTTGGATAGGTTTGTCCCAAAGTTATACTGTTCAAATTGATGTTAGATATATGTATGGCCAATGTAAACTCACAAAGTTGTAACAATCTATAATAAGTGTAACTTGTCAGCTTGGGAGGAATATGCTGGGTGTGTTTCTATTGTGCCATTGTCCCATTGTGTGTTAAAATGGTGATGTCTGTTCTGTTGCCCTCACATGTGTATTGGCGATCTCCCTTTGTCCTCAGAGATAATTGGATTGCTCCTCAGGTTGTCTCTGGGACAGAGAGGAGGAGACCATGATGCATTGTGGGGATATGTTGTATTTGTCCTATGTCACAGTATTCATTCTGGTCCTCTGGGGGCGTGAACGATTGGTTGCTGTAGTTACATTGTATGTGTTGTAAATTACTGATTGGTTGTATTTCAAACCCCTGTGGGCAGTACTATGTTTGTGGTTTATGAATAAAAGAGGCTGTACGTGAAGTACAGTCAGACCACTGCTTGACCCTCAACACGGAGCCTTGTCTCGTTATTGGGGGGATTCGCTGTATGCTGTTGGAGACTGATTGCCAGGAGTGTAAGCTGATCCCTGTTCGTCTGCTAGCAGCTATTCGTGAGGTTCCAGTTTGGAGTGCTACTTTGTATCCAGTTCGGGAGTTTGGTGTATCCTGCAGTAGCTGTGCCTGTCTCTCAGAAAGGGGCTTATCGCCTAAATGGATTTTAACCCCTTGTCTGCTGAAACTGTCCGTTACACCATGGTCCTCACAGTCCCCTGATCTGCTAAAGGTTTTACTATGGTCCTCACAGTCTCCTGATCTGCTGAAGGTGTTACCGTGGCCCTCACAGTCTCATGATCTGCTGAAGGTTTTACCGTGGCCCTCTCAGTCCCCTGATCTGCTGAAGGTTTTACTATGGCCCTCACAGTCCCCTGATCTGCTGAAGGTTTTACTATGGCCCTCACAGTCCCCTGATCTGCTGAAGGTTTTACCATGGCCCTCACAGTCCACTGATCTGCTGAAGGTTTTACCATGGCCCTCTCAGTCCCCTGATCTGCTAAAGGTTTTACTATGGCCCTCACAGTCCCCTGATCTGCTGAAGGTTTTACCATGGCTCTCACAGTCCAACTGATCTGCTGAAGGTTTTACCATGGTCCTCGCAATTCCCTGATCTGCTGAAGGTTTTACCATTGTCCTTACAGTCCCCTGATCTGCTGAAGGTTATACCATTGTCCTCACAGTCCCATGATCTGCTGAAGGTTTTACCATGGTCCTCGCAATTCCCTGATCTGCTGAATGTTTTACCATGGCCCTCACAGTCTCCTGATCTGCTGAAGGTTTTACTGTGGCCCTCTCAGTCCCCTGATCTGCTGAAGGTTTTACTATGGCCCTCACAGTCCCCTGATCTGCTGAAGGTTTTACCATGGCTCTCACAGTCCACTGATCTGCTGAAGGTTTTACCATGGTCCTCACAGTCCCCTGATCTGCTGAATGTTTTACCATGGTCCTCACAGTTTCCTGATCTGTTGAAGGTTTTACCATGGTCCTCACAGTTTCCTGATCTGCTGAAGGTTTTACCATGGTCCTCACAGTCTCCTAATCTGCTGAAGGTTTTACCATGGCCCTCACAGTCCCCTGATCTGCTGAAGGTTTTACCATGGCTCTCACAGTCCACTGATCTGCTGAAGGTTTTACCATGGTCCTCGCAATTCCCTGATCTGCTGAATGTTTTACCATGGTTCTCACAGTCTCCTGATCTGCAGAAGGTTTTACCGTGGCCCTCTCAGTCCCCTGATCTGCTGGAGGTTTTACTATAGCCCTCACGGTCCCCTGATCTGCTGAAGGTTTTACCATGGCTCTCACAGTCCACTGATCTGCTGAAGGTTTTACCATGGTCTTTGCAATTCCCTGATCTGTTGAAGGTTTTACCATGGTCCTCACAGTCTCCTGATCTGCTGAAGATTTTACCATGGTCCTCACAGTCCCCTGATCTGCTGAAGGTTTTACCATGGCCCTCACAGTCCCCTGATCTGCTGAAGGTTTTACCATGGTCCTCACAGTTTCCTGATCTGCTGAAGGTTTTACCATGGTCCTCACAGTCTCCTAATCTGCTGAAGGTTTTACCATGGTCCTTACAGTCCCCTGATCTGCTAAAGGTTTTACCATGGCCCTCACAGTTTTTTGATCTGCTGAAGGTTTTACCATGGTCCTCGCAATTCCCTGATCTGCTGAAGGTTTTACCATGGTCCTCACAGTCTCCTGATCTTCTGAAGGTTTTACTATGGTCCTCACAGTCCCTTGATCTGCTGAAGGTTTTACCATGGTCCTCACAGTCCCCTGATCTGCTGAAGGTTTTACCATGGTCCTCACAATTCCCTGATCTGCTGAAGGTTTTACCATGGTCCTCACAATTCCCTGATCTGCTAAAGGTTTTACCATGGTCCTCACAGTCCCCTGATCTGCTGAATGTTTTACCATGGTCCTCACAGTTTCCTGATCTGTTGAAGGTTTTACCATGGTCCTCACAGTTTCCTGATCTGTTGAAGGTTTTACCATGGTCCTCACAGTTTCCTGATCTGCTGAAGGTTTTACCATGGTCCTCACAGTCCCCTGATCTGCTAAAGATTTTACCATGGCTCTCACAGTCCACTGATCTGCTGAAGGTTTTACCATGGTCCTCGCAATTCCCTGATCTGCTGAAGGTTTTACCATTGTCCTTACAGTCCCCTGATCTGCTGAAAGTTATACCATTGTCCTCACAGTCCCATGATCTGCTGAAGGTTTTACCATGGTCCTCGCAATTCCCTGATCTGCTGAATGTTTTTTCATGGCCCTCACAGTCTCCTGATCTGCTGAAGGTTTTACTGTGGCCCTCTCAGTCCCCTGATCTGCTGAAGGTTTTACTATGGCCCTCACAGTCCCCTGATCTGCTGAAGGTTTTACCATGGCTCTCACAGTCCACTGATCTGCTGAAGGTTTTACCATGGTCCTCGCAAATCCCTCTTCTCCTGAAGGTTTTACCATGGTCCTCACAGTCCCCTGATCTGCTGAATGTTTTACCATGGTCCTCACAGTTTCCTGATCTGTTGAAGGTTTTACCATGGTCCTCACAGTTTCCTGATCTGCTGAAGGTTTTACCATGGTCCTCACAGTCTCCTAATCTGCTGAAGGTTTTACCATGGCCCTCACAGTCCCCTGATCTGCTGAAGGTTTTACCATGGCTCTCACAGTCCACTGATCTGCTGAAGGTTTTACCATGGTCCTCGCAATTCCCTGATCTGCTGAATGTTTTACCATGGTTCTCACAGTCTCCTGATCTGCAGAAGGTTTTACCGTGGCCCTCTCAGTCCCCTGATCTGCTGGAGGTTTTACTATAGCCCTCACGGTCCCCTGATCTGCTGAAGGTTTTACCATGGCTCTCACAGTCCACTGATCTGCTGAAGGTTTTACCATGGTCTTTGCAATTCCCTGATCTGTTGAAGGTTTTACCATGGTCCTCACAGTCTCCTGATCTGCTGAAGGTTTTACCATGGTCCTCACAGTCCCCTGATCTGCTGAAGGTTTTACCATGGCCCTCACAGTCCCCTGATCTGCTGAAGGTTTTACCATGGTCCTCACAGTTTCCTGATCTGCTGAAGGTTTTACCATGGTCCTCACAGTCTCCTAATCTGCTGAAGGTTTTACCATGGTCCTTACAGTCCCCTGATCTGCTAAAGGTTTTACCATGGCCCTCACAGTTTTTTGATCTGCTGAAGGTTTTACCATGGTCCTCGCAATTCCCTGATCTGCTGAAGGTTTTACCATGGTCCTCACAGTCTCCTGATCTTCTGAAGGTTTTACTATGGTCCTCACAGTCCCTTGATCTGCTGAAGGTTTTACCATGGTCCTCACAGTCCCCTGATCTGCTGAAGGTTTTACCATGGTCCTCACAATTCCCTGATCTGCTGAAGGTTTTACCATGGTCCTCACAATTCCCTGATCTGCTGAAGGTTTTACCATGGTCCTCACAGTCCCCTGATCTGCTGAATGTTTTACCATGGTCCTCACAGTTTCCTGATCTGTTGAAGGTTTTACCATGGTCCTCACAGTTTCCTGATCTGCTGAAGGCTTTACCATGGTCCTCACAGTCCCCTGATCTGCTAAAGATTTTACCATGGCTCTCACAGTCCACTGATCTGCTGAAGGTTTTACCATGGTCCTCGCAATTCCCTGATCTGCTGAAGGTTTTACCATTGTCCTTACAGTCCCCTGATCTGCTGAAAGTTATACCATTGTCCTCACAGTCCCATGATCTGCTGAAGGTTTTACCATGGCCCTCACAGTCCCCTGATCTGCTGAAGGTTTTACCATGGTCCTCACAGTTTCCTGATCTGCTGAAGGTTTTACCATGGTCCTCACAGTCTCCTAATCTGCTGAAGGTTTTACCATGGCCCTCACAGTCCCCTGATCTGCTGAAGGTTTTACCATGGCTCTCACAGTCCACTGATCTGCTGAAGGCTTTACCATGGTCCTTGCAATTCCCTGATCTGCTGAAGGTTTTACCATTGTCCTTACAGTGCCCTGATCTGCTGAAGGTTATACCATTGTCCTCACAGTCCCATGATCTGCTGAAGGTTTTACCATGGTTCTCACAGTCTCCTGATCTGCTGAAGGTTTTACCGTGGCCCTCTCAGTCCCCTGATCTGCTGGAGGTTTTACTATGGCCCTCACAGCCCCCTGATCTGCTGAAGGTTTTACCATGGCTCTCACAGTCCACTAATCTGCTGAAGGTTTTACCATGGTCCTCGCAATTCCCTGATCTGTTGAAGGTTTTACCATGGTCCTCACAGTCTCCTGATCTGCTGAAGGTTTTACCATGGCCCTCACAGTCCCCTGATCTGCTGAAGGTTTTACCATGGTCCTCACAGTTTCCTGATCTGCTGAAGGTTTTACCATGGTCCTCACAGTCTCCTAATCTGCTGAAGGTTTTACCATGGTCCTCACAGTCCCCTGATCTGCTAAAGGTTTTACCATGGCCCTCACAGTTTTTTGATCTGCTGAAGGTTTTACCATGGTCCTCGCAATTCCCTGATCTGCTGAAGGTTTTACCATGGTCCTCACAGTCTCCTGATCTTCTGAAGGTTTTACCATGGTCCTCACAGTCCCTTGATCTGCTGAAGGTTTTACCATGGTCCTCGCAATTCCCTGATCTGCTGAAGGTTTTACCATGGTCCTCACAGTCCCCTGATCTGCTGAAGGTTTTAACATGGTCCTCGCAATTCCCTCTTCTCCTGAAGGTTTTACCATGGTCCTCACAGTCCCCTGATCTGCTGAAGATTTTACCATGGCCCTCACAGTCCTTTGATCTGATCATCGTTGAAAACCTATGGATAGACCTCGAAAGAGCAGAGCATGCAAGATGGTCCAAGAATCTCTCAGAACTTGAAGACATCTGCAAGGTAGAAGGGAGGAAAATCCCTCAAACAACAACTGAAGAAAATGTGTCATCTGTAACTTTCTGTCTTCAGGAGATCATTTCATCTCCAACTTCCATAAGTGTTCAAAGTATCAGGAATTGTTACCAGGGGCACCCACACTATTGCATGCCACTGTATATACAGTGAGGAACAGAAGTATTTGAACACCATGCAATTTTGCAAGTTCTCCCACTTTGAAATCATGGAGGGTCTGACATTTACATTGCAGGTGCATTCCCATCTGAGAGACAGAATTAAAAAAAAATATTCGACTTCCGGTTCCGGCGCTGGGATGCGGGCGGCAGCGTGAAGGAGCTCCGGTGACTTCTCACCATATATTGAATCCCGCTCGTCAAAAATCGGCAATAGGGGGCTGAGACAGGTACGTCCTGGTCCCTGAACATCCAGAGTCCATAAGTTTATGGAACGCTACCTGCTACGGAGCGGCAAAAGGAGGATCTCCGGAGGACGGGGCAGAGTCATTGAGGACATGCTCGACAAGATGGCGGACTCGCGCCCTTCTACTCCATCTCCGCTGACACAAGTGCTGCTAGAAAGCGGTATGAGTGAAGAGCAAGTTACCCAGCCAAACCCCTCAATGGACATTGATTACAAAAAGTTGGCCATAGAGGTGGCCAGACATTTAGCCCCCGATATAAGAGAAACACTCACCATAACTCTGTCTGCCTCGTTACAGCAGCTGCATGAGGCGGTCGCCCAGCATGATCTGAGACTGGAAGAACTTGAGCAGAGAGTGTCTAGGGCTGAAAATGAATCGGCTGCTTTTACTCAAAAAGTTAATGAGCTTTCAAAGCAGAATATGATTTTGTATGATCGGGTAGAGGACCTGGAAAATCGGTCCAGAAGGAGCAATTTGAGACTGTTGGGGCTACCTGAAAAGTTTAAACCGCAGACTCTGATGGATATATGTGAAAAAGAATTACCCAGGGCTCTGGGATTAGAAGGGCGCTGTAAAGTAGAAAGGGCCCACAGAATTGGTCCAGTACTAGAGGATCAGCAGAACCAGATGGGACCATCTAGAAGTCAAGGTCCTAAACCACGTCAGGTTATTATGAAATTCCTGGACTATTGCGACAAGGAAGCCCTGCTGAGGGCATATAGGGCCAAGAAAGGTCCACTAAAGCTGCTGGGACACTCTGTATTACTTTTTGGTGACTACTCTGCAGCTGTGGCTAGGAAGAGGAGGGAGTTTAGTCACGTCTGCACTTTACTGCATCAAAAGGGACGCAGGTTTCAACTACAATACCCAGCAAAGTTAAGGGTGTTGCATCCTAATGGGTCAAGCACGATTTATCATGATCCGACGACAGCAGAAGAGTGGATTAAATCCATACAGAATCCAGGGGAGCCAGAGGGAGCAGACAAAAGGAGAGGAAGAAGCTCATCCAGAGTGGTGAACCCAAGAGATCGGGAACGGAGAAGGGAGAGAGGAGGAGAATATCCAGAGCCTGGGACTAGGGGACGAAGATCTTCAGACCGGAGAGAAGATCCCTACCCAGGGAGATGACCCACGTTTTCCATCTAATCAATAGGGGGTCTATAAGAGATCTCAAAATGCATGTGAGACTGGTATACCTGCTGGTTCAATATGGCAGCACTGTTCTGTCACTGCATATATGTTGAAGAGGGTTATGGTTATACCCGCCAAGTTATGTTAATATTCTGTATTAAGTGCAGTGCTAATGAAATGTCATATGCGGGGTGGATGATACCAGATGCAGTATAGATGGATACGGGTAAAAGCCTAATATGTTTAACGGGGAGACCTCAAGAAGTTACAGTAGGAGTGTTATTTTTCCTAGATATCTTGGTGAGAGGCAGCCTGCAACCCAGAAAAAAAGGGAAGTTATTATAAGAATTAAAGAGGTTGTATTAGAGGAGAAGGAAGACAGAGAAGCTAAAAGTTTGTGACAGTGTTACACAAAATTGTTGGTAATCTAACATTTATCTGTTTGTTCGCAAGGGATCTCTCTGGGCGCTTTCGGTGAGTGACGTGGACCCCAGACTCGGTAGGTTGGAATAGCATATATATCTGCCAAACGTATATATAAAAAAAAAAAAAAAAAAAAAAAAAAAAAGTCCAGGGGACTGACATGAAGGTGCTAACGTGAAATATCAAAGGTTTAAAATCACCCCAGAAAAGGTGGATGGTTTTACGACACCTTAAGAAACTTAAACCAGATGTGGTTTTCTTACAAGAGACCCATCTAGAGGCGCATGATTTTGACAGAATGAAAAAGTTATGGGTGGGTAGAGTCATTGGGTCCCCGTCACTTAACCGAAAAGCGGGGGTAATAACGCTTATCAATAAGCAATTGAACTGCCAGATTATATCACAAACTACTGATTTACAGGGAAGATGGGTACATATTGTAATACAAGTGCAGAATACACAGTATAGTATGTATAATATATACTGCCCTAACACAGGGAATCCTGCCTTCCTAAAGGACCTAGAATTAAGACTGTTAGGAGACTCATGCATAAATAAGGTGGTTGGAGGTGATTTTAATGCGGTTCTAAATGGTGTAGTGGATAGGAAGAGAAATGAAGGAAAACTAGGAGGGGAGACTTCCCAAGATAAAGCGCTACAACAGTTGTTGGTGGGTGGTGGATTAGTAGATGTCTGGCGTCAAGCCCATCCTGACGAGAGTAGTTTTACTTTCTATTCACACTCCCAAAACTCCTGGTCCCGCATAGATTATTTGTTAGTGACCCACAACTTGGTACATAGGGTAGAATTATCAGATGTAGGAGACTTAGTAATCTCGGACCATGCACCGGTGACAGTAGTGGTGAGGGATGATTTCCCTAGAGGCCCTGACTTCATATGGAGATTCCCCTCGCAACTCTGCGGAAGAGAGGAGTTCTTGGAAAAGCTCTCTATTTGGTGGGAGGAATATAAAGCAGATAATGCGAATCATATTGACACACCAAATCTTTTCTGGAACGCTTCTAAAGTAGTGTTGAGAGGCAGAATCATGGGATACCTGACAGGTCTTAAAAAAAAGGCTCAAGCTCAGCTGGAAATGGCAAGCCAAAAAGTTAGGACGACCTATGCAGAGTTTAAGCAAGACCCCACAGATTCAAATAGGAAAAAATGGTTTGAGGAACGTCAAAGTTTTGAGCAGTGCATGAAAGAGAAAGAACTACTTCGTAGTTCTGAATTTGAGGCCAAGATATTTAAATATGGCAACAAGTCAGGGAGACTTTTAGCCAATCTGGCGAAAGGATTGAGACAACCGCAGTATATAAACAGCTTGAAAAATTCTGTAGGGACCACTATACATAACCCGGCAAAAATTAATTCCATTTTGGGAGAATATTATGAAAAACTGTATAAAGATGGGGATAGGGTCGACTTAAGTAACACACTTCTTGACAAAAATAGATTACCTAAGATGACTGAGGAACAACGACATATCTTGAATGCAGAGGTCACAGTGACAGAATTGCAGGGGGTGATAAAGGGGCTAGGTAACGCTAAGGCTCCTGGACCTGACGGTTATACTGGAGAGTACTACAAAGCCTTATGTACTCAGCTATTGCCGGTGTTGATGGAGGTTTACAATGACGTATTTAGGGGCGTATCGGCCCTGGATGGAACTAACCTCTCCTACATCAAATTGTTACCCAAACCTGAGAAAGACCCTTTACTGCCGGGTTCATATAGACCCATTTCTTTGATAAATGTGGACGCAAAGATTCTGTCCAAAATTATTGCAGACCGCTTGGCTAAAATGATGCCATCATTGATAGGACAGGAGCAGGTGGGTTTCATCCAGGGCCGTGCAGCGGTGACAAACATTAGAACAGTTCTTACCGTTATGGATAGGGTGCAACATGATCCGGAGAAGGGAGAGACCCCAGCCATGCTCACATTAGATGCTGAAAAAGCGTTTGACAATGTCAGGTGGGCATGGCTGGAGGCGGTCCTGGATAAAATGGAGATTACAGGGGCCTTTAGGGGAGTCTTGACGCAGATGTACCACAGGCCGCAGGCAAGGGTCTATACGCAGGGCCACCTATCCAAACCATTCGACCTACAAAAGGGGACTCGGCAGGGGTGCCCTCTTTCCCCATTATTATTTAATCTGGCATTAGAGCCACTGGCTAGAGAGTTATGCAAGTCTGACCTATTTGAAGGGATTAAAGTCGGAAAGTCGCAAGTGAAAGCGGCATTGTTTGCCGACGATATTATTTTATTTATGTCAAAACCACAGGGACAAATAGATTATATCTTTAAAGCATTGGAGAGTTTCGGGAAATATTCTGGATACAAAGTGAACATGTCCAAATGTGAACTTCTACCGATAGGCCAAAAAAGCAGGTTGGAGGTAGATAAAAATACGGGCATAGTGGGCTCCTTGATAAAATCCCAAATCAAATACTTAGGTATAAAGATTGGACGGACGCCACATTCCATCTATCAATTAAATTACCCACCTTTGCTCAACAAAATTAAGGATGACTTAGTCAGATGGCAGAATCTACCATTATCTCTAATGGGGAGATGCCATTTAATCAAAATGCTAGCAGTATCCAAATTGATGTACCCACTCCAGACCATACCAGTACTCCTAAGACACATAGATGTGAGGAATTTGGAGGGATGTTTTATAAAATTCATTTGGAATGGTAAAAAACCAAGGGTCTCATTGAGGAAGCTGAAACTGCGAAGGGAATTTGGAGGGCTAAATGTGCCTGACATTAGGGGATATAATTTGGCCTGTTTAAGTAGACACCTATTGGACTGGTTCAATGAGACTTCCCATTACTCTAATTTAAGGTTAGAAAAGCAGTTGGCGGCACCATGGGATCTAAAGGCTTTGGTTCATACCAAACTATCTCAGTTGCCACGCCTAGCCAGATGTTCGTTAATACTACGGGATTCCATTATAGCGTGGAAAAATCTTAGAAGGGTATATAGATTGCCGTATCAGGTCTCGAAACACCTTCCTTTGCACAATAATCCAGCCTTTAAGCCAGGGCAGTCGGAGAGGTCGTTCCGGGGGTGGAAAGTCAAGGGTGTGAAGACGGTAGGCGATTTGTTCCATATTCAGGAGAATAGATGGGCGACTCTACAGGAACTAATAGATAAGTGGGGGCTGTCGGGATCTGATTTGTTCCCATATCTACAAGTCAAACACTATTGTAAGAGCCTGGCTACCAATATGGGTGGTGAATGGAGTAGGAATAAATTTGATACACTCATTACCTCTGGTAATAGACAATCCATATCGCTTTTGTATAGTAGTCTGCGGAGCCAATGGGAAGACACTTTTGCCAAAGGAGTGTTCGGGAGATGGGGGAACAAATTGGATCTGGAGGAGGTTTACCCAATCGTGAGAAATGGTATAGCAGCTTTACACAGGTCAGTGATGAATGAAACAATGAGGGAGACGCACTTTAAAATTATACACTATGCCTTATATGGTTTTGACATGCCATTCAATAGCGCAAAACCAGATAGGATTGTGGCATGTCCGAGATGTTCCACCCCCAAAACTGATCTGCTACATGGGCTGTGGAGCTGCACAAAATTAGAAGATTATTGGAATATGGTGAGAACGATCTTACGAAATGGCAGTAATTCTAAAGAGGAACTCGACATCCAAATAGTAATGCTGCATGCAAGAAAACAGGTGGAGTCTAATGAAGGTGAAAATGATAATGGGCAGAATAAAGGCCTCACGGCAATGGGACATAGGATAGTTCTGGAAGCAAAGAGATGTTTGTTGTCGGCATGGCTTAAATCAGAGGTACCATCAAAGGCAGAATTTTTGAGACGTCTGAGGCATATGCTACACTTGGAGTGGCTAGAAGCAATAGGTAGAAAGGAAGCGGCTGGGAAAAAATTGTACAGGATATGGAAAAAATTCATGTTAAACTTCATGGAGGAGGCAGAATCAGTTAGAATCATGAGACCGTTTGCCCTAACAGCTTGGTACCTGCAGGAAGACATCAAAGGACGGCTAGGTAGGCTTAAAGTATGTGATCGGTAGAGATATAAGACAAGACAAGTAAGAGGAGACAAAGGGGTATCAGGAAAAGTGTATTAATGGTGATGACGAACAAGTTGGCGCTCAGAGAGATTTGTTTACCCTTGTCAGATATACTTTGATCTGTTATTATTTGTTGGATTACACGGGGGGGGGGGGAGGGAAAAAAAAAATATAAAAAATGCATAGTATTGTGTTGTCAGCTCTGAACTAGGATATGTCACCTAAAATGCATGATATAGAAGATTATGGAAATGTAATCTTTATTGTATGATGGATGATACTGTATTGATATCTTTTTATGATCATGACACAATACTAATAAACATCTTTATTAATAATAATAAAAAAAAAAATATTCAGGAAATCCCATTGTATGATTTTTAAATAATTTCTTTGTCTTGCACTGTTGAACAGAAGTATCTGAACACCTGAGAAACAGCAAGAATTCTGGTTCTCAAAGACCTGTTACTGCGCCTTTATAAAGTCCACCTCTACTCCACTCATTAATCTAACTTAGCAGCACCTGTCTGAGCTCTGTAAAGACCCCTGTCCACCCCACAGTCAGTCAGACACCAACTACTACCATGGGCAAGACCAAAGAGCGGTCAAAAGACACCAGATACAAAATTGTGGACCTCCACAAGGCTGGAAAGGGCTACGGGGCAATTGCCAAGCAGCTTGGTGAAATAGATCAACTATTGAGCAATTGTTAGAAAATAGAAGAGGCTAAAGACGACTGTAAGTCACCTCGGACTGGGGCTCCATGCAAGATCTCACCTCGTGGGGTATCACTAATGATAAGAAAGGTGAGGAATCAGCCCAGAACTACCAGGGAGGAGCTGGTCAATGACATGAAGAGAGCGGGGACCACAGCTTCAGAGGTCACTGTCGGTAGAACACTACGCCGTCATGGTTTCAGATCATGCATTGCACAGAAGGTTCCCCTGCTCCAGTCGTCACATGTCCAGGCCCATCTGAAGTTTACCAATGACCATCTGGATGATCCAGAGGAGGCCGGGGAGAAAGTCATGTGGTCAGATGAGACCAAAGGAGAACTTTTTGGTCTAAACTTCACTCGTCGTGTTTGGAGGAAAAAGAAGGATGAGTTGCATCCCAAGAACACCGTCCCGACTGTGAAGCATGGGGGGGGGGGGGTAACATCATGCTTTGGGGGGGCTTTTCTGCGAAGGGGACAGGACGACTGCACTGTATTAAGGAGAGGATGAATGGGGCCGTTTATTGTGAGATTTTGAGCAACAACTTCCTTCCCTCAGTCAGAGCATTGAAGATGGGTCGTGGCTGGGTCTTCCAACATGACATCGACCCGAAGCACACAGCCAGGATGACCAAGGAGCGGCTCCGTAAGAAGCAGATCAAGGTTCCGGAGTGGCCTAGCCCGTCTCCAGACCTAAATCCAATAGAACATCTTGGGAGGGAGCTGAAACTCCGTGTTGCTCGGCGACAGCCCCGAAACCTGACAGATGTAGAGGAGATCGGTGTGGAGGAGCGGGACAAAACCCCTGCTGCAGTGTCTGCAAACCTGGTCAAGATCTACAGGAGACGTCTGACCTCTGGAACTGCAAACAACGGCTTCTGGACCAAATATCAACACAGATAAGTAATGTATGTAGACAGTGACTGCACCAGCAGAATAGTGAGTGCAGCTCTGGAGTATAATACAGGATGTAACTCAGGATCAGTACAGGATAAGTAATGTATGTACACAGTGACTGCACCAGCAGAATAGTGAGTGCAGCTCTGGAGTATAATACAGGATGTAACTCAGGATCAGTACAGGATAAGTAATGTATATACACAGTGACTGCACCAGCAGAATAGTGAGTGCAGCTCTGGAGTATAATACAGGATGTAACTCAGGATCAGTACAGGATAAGTAATGTATGTACACAGTGACTGCACCAGCAGAATAGTGAGTGCAGCTCTGGGGTATAATACAGGATGTAACTCAGGATCAGTACAGGATAAGTAATGTATCTACACAGTGACTCCACCAGCAGAATAGTGAGTGCAGCTCTGGAGTATAATACAGGATGTAACTCAGGATCAGTACAGGATAAGTAATGTATGTACACAGTGACTGCACCAGCAGAATAGTGAGTGCAGCTCTGGAGTATAATACAGCATGTAACTCAGGATCAGTACAGGATAGGTAATGTAATGTACACACTGACTGCACCAGCAGAATAGTGAGTGCAGCTCTGGAGTATAATACAGGATGTAACTCAGGATCAGTACAGGATAAGTAATGTATGTACACAGTGACTGCACCAGCAGAATAGTGAGTGCAGCTCTGGAGTATAATACAGCATGTAACTCAGGATCAGTACAGGATAGGTAATGTAATGTACACACTGACTGCACCAGCAGAATAGTGAGTGCAGCTCTGGAGTATAATACAGGATGTAACTCAGGATCAGTACAGGATAAGTAATGTATGTACACAGTGACTGCACCAGCAGAATAGTGAGTGCAGCTCTGGAGTATAATACAGGATGTAAGTCAGGATAAGTACAGGATAAGTAATGTATGTACACAGTGACTGCACCAGCAGAATAGGGAGTGCAGCTCTGGAGTATAATACAGGATGTAACTCAGGATCAGTACAGGATAAGTAATGTATGTACACAGTGACTGCACCAGCAGAATAGTGAGTGCAGCTCTGGAGTATAATACAGGATGTAACTCAGGATCAGTACAGTATAAGTAATGTATGTACACAGTGACTCCCCCAGCAGAATAGTGAGTGCAGCTCTGGAGTATAATACAGGATATAACTCAGGATCAGTACAGGATAAGTAATGTATGTACACAGTGACTCCCCCAGCAGAATAGTGAGTGCAGCTCTGGAGTATAATACAGGATGTAACTCAGGATCAGTACAGGATAAGTTATGTATGTACACAGTGACTGCACCAGCAGAATAGTGAGTGCAGCTCTGGAGTATAATACAGGATGTAGCAGGATAGGTAATGTATGTACACAGGGACTCCACCAGCAGAATAGTGAGTGCAGCTCTGGAGTATAATACAGGATGTAACTGAGGATCAGTACAGGATAAGTAATGTATGTACACAGTGACTGCACCAGCAGAATAGTGAGTGCAGCTCTGGAGTATAATATAGGATGTAACTCAGGATCCGTACAGGATAAGTAATGTGTGTACACAGTGACTGCACCTGCAGAATAGTGAGTGCAGCTCTGGAGTATAATACAGGATGTAACTCAGGATCAGTACAGGATAAGTAATGTATGTACACAGTGACTGCACCAGCAGAATAGTGAGTGCAGCTCTGGAGTATAATACAGGATATAACTCAGGATCAGTACAGGATAAGTAATGTATGTACACAGTGACTGCACCAGCAGAATAGTGAGTGCAGCTCTGGAGTATAATACAGGATGTAACTCAGGATCAGTACAGGATAAGTAATGTATGTACACAGTGACTGCACCAGCAGAATAGTGAGTGCAGCTCTGGAGTATAATACAGGATGTAACTCAGGATCAGTACAGGATAAGTAATGTACGTACACAGTGACTGCACCAGCAGAATAGTGAGTACAGCTCTGGAGTATAATACAGGATGTAACACAGGATCAGTACAGGATAAGTAATGTATGTACACAGTGACTGCACCAGCAGAATAGTGAGTGCAGCTCTGGAGTATAATACAGGATGTAACTCAGGATCAGTACAGGATAAGTAATGTACGTACACAGTGACTGCACCAGCAGAATAGTGAGTGCAGCTCTGGAGTATAATACAGGATGTAACTCAGGATCAGTACAGGATAAGTAATGTATGTACACAGTGACTGCACCAGCAGAATAGGGAGTGCAGCTCTGGAGTATAATACAGGATGTAACTCAGGATGAGTACAGGATAAGTAATGTATGTACACAGTGACTCCACCAGCAGAATAGTGAGTGCAGCTCTGGGGTATAATACAGGATGTAACTCAGGATCGATGTACATATAGAACTTTCCAGAACTCTGCACTTTCATGTTGTTTTTCTGGTGGTTGTGTTCGGCTCTTTCGCGGCAGTCACCAGCACCTGGCAGGCTCTTTATGGTTGGTTTGTTTCGTTGCTGTTCTCTGCTGCGTTACTTTTAAGTGGTTTCTGTGGTTTCCTCTGTTCAACGGGATAAACTCCGAGCTCTGAAGAAACCAAAACAATTTTTTTGTGGTGTTTAAACTACAAAAATGGCTCATCCAGAGCTGAACTCGGCAATGGCCGGAGATTGGGGTGAGGTATTAGTATATGGACACAGAAGAAGAGGCCCCATCACTGGGTCACAGTGTCCTAAAAAAAAAAAGGGTCAAATACCCTACCAAGTGCAAATTATATCAGTGATGTCATCAGCAGGGGGCGGGGCTGTGGCCTTTTTGTTCGTGGTTCTCTCCTCCTACGTGCTGTAAGCCCCTCCCCCTGCGGTCAGTTTCCCATTGTCTGTTGTTTTCCGTGCTGTGCGGCCCCCGGTGACTCCTTCACCTTCAGTCACTTCTTCTCCTTTCTAGTTATGGAGGCGGAACTGAGAAAACAGTGATGTAGTAATCGATCAGGAGATCAGCGGCGCTCTGGAGGGCGGGGAGTCACCATGTAACAGTGAATGATCAGCGGCGCTCTGGAGGGCAGGGAGTCACCATGTAACAGTGAATGATCAGCGGCGCTCTGAAGGGCAGGGAGTCACCATGTAACAGTGAATGATCAGCGGCGCTCTGGAGGGCGGGGAGTCACCATGTAACAGTGAATGATCAGCGGCGCTCTGGAAGGCAGGGAGTCTCCATGTAACAGTGAATGATCAGCGGCGCTCTGGAATGCGGGGAGTCACCATGCAACAGTGAATGATCAGCGGCGCTCTGGAAGGCGGGGAGTCACCATGTAACAGTGAATGATCAGCGGCGCTCTGGAAGGCGGGGAGTCACCATGTAACAGTGAATGATCAGCGGCGCTCTGGAGGGCAGGGAGTCACCATGTAACAGTGAATGATCAGCGGCGCTCTGGAGGGCGGGGAGTCACCATGTAACAGTGAATGATCAGCGGTGCTCTGGAAGGCAGGGAGTCTCCATGTAACAGTGAATGATCAGCGGCGCTCTGGAAGGCGGGGAGTCACCATGTAACAGTGAATGATCAGCGGCGCTATGGAAGGTCAGGGAGTCATCATGTAACAGTGAATGATCAGCGGCGCTCTGGAAGGCGGGGAGTCTCCATGTAACAGTGAATGATCAGCGGCGCTCTGGACGGCGGGGAGTCACCATGTAACAGTGAATGATCAGCGGCGCTCTGGAAGGCAGGGAGTCATCATGTAACAGTGAATGATCAGCGGCGCTCTGGAAGGCGGGGAGTCTCCATGTAACAGTGAATGATCAGCGGCGCTCTGGACGGCGGGGAGTCACCATGTAACAGTGAATGATCAGCGGCGCTCTGGAAGGCAGGGAGTCTCCATGTAACAGTGAATGATCAGCGGCGCTCTGGAAGGCAGGGAGTCACCATGTAACAGTGAATGATCAGCGGCGCTCTGGAAGGCAGGGAGTCTCCATGTAACAGTGAATGATCAGCGGCGCTCTGGAGGGCGGGGAGTCTCCATGTAACAGTGAATGATCAGCGGCGCTCTGGAAGGCGGGGAGTCACCATGTAACAGTGAATGATCAGCGGCGCTCTGGAAGGCAGGGAGTCACCATGTAACAGTGAATGATCAGCGGCGCTCTGGAAGGCGGGGAGTCACCATGTAACAGTGAATGATCAGCGGCGCTCTGGAATGCGGGGAGTCACCATGTAACAGTGAATGATCAGCGGCGCTCTGAAGGGCAGGGAGTCACCATGTAACAGTGAATGATCAGCGGCGCTCTGGAAGGCAGGGAGTCACCATGTAACAGTGAATGATCAGCGGCGCTCTGGAAGACAGGGAGTCTCCATGTAACAGTGAATGATCAGCGGCGCTCTGGAGGGCGGGGAGTCTCCATGTAACAGTGAATGATCAGCGGCGCTCTGGAAGGCAGGGAGTCACCATGTAACAGTGAATGATCAGCGGCGCTCTGGAGGGCAGGGAGTCACCATGTAACAGTGAATGATCAGCGGCGCTCTGGAAGGCAGGGAGTCACCATGTAACAGTGAATGATCAGCGGCGCTCTGGACGGCGGGGAGTCACCATGTAACAGTGAATGATCAGCGGCGCTCTGGAATGCGGGGAGTCACCATGTAACAGTGAATGATCAGCGGCGCTCTGGAAGGTGGGGAGTCACCATGTAACAGTGAATGATCAGCGGCGCTCTGGAAGGCAGGGAGTCACCATGTAACAGTGAATGATCAGCGGCGCTCTGGAAGGCAGGGAGTCACCATGTGACAGTGAATGATCAGCGGCGCTCTGGAAGGCAGGGAGTCACCATGTAACAGTGAATGATCAGCGGCGCTCTGGAAGGTCAGGGAGTCACCATGTAACAGTGAATGATCAGCGGCGCTCTGGAAGGCAGGGAGTCACCATGTAACAGTGAATGATCAGCGGCGCTCTGGAATGCGGGGAGTCACCATGTAACAGTGAATGATCAGCGGCGCTCTGAAGGGCAGGGAGTCACCATGTAACAGTGAATGATCAGCGGCGCTCTGGAAGGCAGGGAGTCACCATGTAACAGTGAATGATCAGCGGCGCTCTGGAAGGCAGGGAGTCTCCTGGAGGGCGGGGAGTCACCATGTAACAGTGAATGATCAGCGGCGCTCTGGAAGGTGGGGAGTCACCATGTAACAGTGAATGATCAGCGGCTCTCTGGAGGGCGGGGAGTCACCATGTAACAGTGAATGATCAGCGGCGCTCTGGAAGGTGGGGAGTCACCATGTAACAGTGAATGATCAGCGGCGCTCTGGAGGGCGGGGAGTCACCATGTAACAGTGAATGATCAGCGGCGCTCTGGAAGGCGGGGAGTCACCATGTAACAGTGAATGATCAGCGGCGCTCTGGAAGGCGGGGAGTCACCATGTAACAGTGAATGATCAGCGGCGCTCTGGAAGGCGGGGAGTCACCATGTATCAGTGAATGATCAGCGGCGCTCTGGAAGGCGGGGAGTCACCATGTAACAGTGAATGATCAGCGGCGCTCTGAAGGGCAGGGAGTCACCATGTAACAGTGAATGATCAGCGGCGCTCTGGAGGGCGGGGAGTCACCATGTAACAGTGAATGATCAGCGGCGCTCTGGAAGGCAGGGAGTCTCCATGTAACAGTGAATGATCAGCGGCGCTCTGGAATGCGGGGAGTCACCATGCAACAGTGAATGATCAGCGGCGCTCTGGAAGGCGGGGAGTCACCATGTAACAGTGAATGATCAGCGGCGCTCTGGAAGGCGGGGAGTCACCATGTAACAGTGAATGATCAGCGGCGCTCTGGAAGGCAGGGAGTCACCATGCAACAGTGAATGATCAGCGGCGCTCTGGAAGGCGGGGAGTCACCATGTAACAGTGAATGATCAGCGGCGCTCTGGAAGGCAGGGAGTCTCCATGTAACAGTGAATGATCAGCGGCGCTCTGGAGGGCGGGGAGTCTCCATGTAACAGTGAATGATCAGCGGCGCTCTGGAAGGCGGGGAGTCACCATGTAACAGTGAATGATCAGCGGCGCTCTGGAAGGCAGGGAGTCACCATGTAACAGTGAATGATCAGCGGCGCTCTGGAGGGCAGGGAGTCACCATGTAACAGTGAATGATCAGCGGCGCTCTGGAAGGCAGGGAGTCACCATGTAACAGTGAATGATCAGCGGCGCTCTGGAAGGCAGGGAGTCACCATGTAACAGTGAATGATCAGCGGCGCTCTGGAAGGCAGGGAGTCTCCATGTAACAGTGAATGATCAGCGGCGCTCTGGAAGGCGGGGAGTCACCATGTAACAGTGAATGATCAGCGGCGCTCTGGAATGCGGGGAGTCACCATGTAACAGTGAATGATCAGCGGCGCTCTGAAGGGCAGGGAGTCACCATGTAACAGTGAATGATCAGCGGCGCTCTGGAAGGCAGGGAGTCACCATGTACCAGTGAATGATCAGCGGCGCTCTGGAAGGCAGGGAGTCTCCATGTAACAGTGAATGATCAGCAGCGCTCTGGAAGGCAGGGAGTCACCATGTAACAGTGAATGATCAGCGGCGCTCTGGAAGGCAGGGAGTCACCATGTAACAGTGAATGATCAGCGGCGCTCTGGAGGGCAGGGAGTCACCATGTAACAGTGAATGATCAGCGGCGCTCTGGAGCGCAGCGAGTCACCATGTAACAGTGAATGATCAGCGGCGCTCTGGAAGGCGGGGAGTCACCATGTACCAGTGAATGATCAGCGGCGCTCTGGAAGGCAGGGAGTCACCATGTAACAGTGAATGATCAGCGGCGCTCTGGAAGGCAGGGAGTCACCATGCAACAGTGAATGATCAGCGGCGCTCTGGAAGGCGGGGAGTCACCATGTAACAGTGAATGATCAGCGGCGCTCTGGAAGGCAGGGAGTCACCATGTAACAGTGAATGATCAGCGGCGCTCTGGAAGGCAGGGAGTCTCCATGTAACAGTGAATGATCAGCGGCGCTCTGGAATGCGGGGAGTCACCATGCAACAGTGAATGATCAGCGGCGCTCTGGAAGGCGGGGAGTCACCATGTAACAGTGAATGATCAGCGGCGCTCTGGAAGGCGGGGAGTCACCATGCAACAGTGAATGATCAGCGGCGCTCTGGAAGGCGGGGAGTCACCATGTAACAGTGAATGATCAGCGGCGCTCTGGAAGGCGGGGAGTCACCATGTAACAGTGAATGATCAGCGGCGCTCTGGAGGGCGGGGAGTCACCATGTAACAGTGAATGATCAGCGGCGCTCTGGAAGGCGGGGAGTCACCATGTAACAGTGAATGATCAGCGGCGCTCTGGAGGGCGGGGAGTCACCATGTAACAGTGAATGATCAGCGGCGCTCTGGAGGGCGGGGAGTCACCATGTAACATTGAATGATCAGCGGCGCTCTGGAAGGCGGGGAGTCACCATGTAACAGTGAATGATCAGCGGCGCTCTGGAAGGCAGGGAGTCTCCATGTAACAGTGAATGATCAGCGGCGCTCTGGAATGCGGGGAGTCACCATGCAACAGTGAATGATCAGCGGCGCTCTGGAAGGCGGGGAGTCACCATGTAACAGTGAATGATCAGCGGCGCTCTGGAAGGCGGGGAGTCACCATGTAACAGTGAATGATCAGCGGCGCTCTGGAAGGCAGGGAGTCACCATGTAACAGTGAATGATCAGCGGCGCTCTGGAATGCGGGGAGTCACCATGTAACAGTGAATGATCAGCGGCGCTCTGGAAGGCAGGGAGTCTCCATGTAACAGTGAATGATCAGCGGCGCTCTGGAAGGCGGGGAGTCACCATGTAACAGTGAATGATCAGCGGCGCTCTGGAAGGCGGGGAGTCACCATGTAACAGTGAATGATCAGCGGCGCTCTGGAAGGCAGGGAGTCTCCATGTAACAGTGAATGATCAGCGGCGCTCTGGAATGCGGGGAGTCACCATGTACCAGTGAATGATCAGCGGCGCTCTGGAGGGCGGGGAGTCACCATGTACCAGTGAATGATCAGCGGCGCTCTGGAAGGCAGGGAGTCTCCTTGTAACAGTGAATGATCAGCGGCGCTCTGGAAGGCGGGGAGTCACCATGTAACAGTGAATGATCAGCGGCGCCCTGGAAGGCGAGGAGTCACCATGTAACAGTGAATGATCAGCGGCGCTCTGGAAGGCAGGGAGTCACCATGTAACAGTGAATGATCAGCGGCGCTCTGGAGGGCGGGGAGTCACCATGTAACAGTGAATGATCAGCGGCGCTCTGGAGGGCGGGGAGTCACCATGTAACAGTGAATGATCAGCGGCGCTCTGGAGGGCGGGGAGTCACCATGTAACAGTGAATGATCAGCGGCGCTCTGGAGGGCGGGGAGTCACCATGTAACAGTGAATGATCAGCGGCGCTCTGGAGGGCAGGGAGTCACCATATAACAGTGAATGATCAGCGGCGCTCTGGAGGGCAGGGAGTCACCATATAACAGTGAATGATCAGCGGCGCTCTGGAAGGCAGGGAGTCACCATGTAACAGTGAATGATCAGCGGCGCTCTGAAGGGCAGGGAGTCACCATGTAACAGTGAATGATCAGCGGCGCTCTGGAAGGCAGGGAGTCACCATGTAACAGTGAATGATCAGCGGCGCTCTGGAAGGCAGGGAGTCTCCTGGAGGGCGGGGAGTCACCATGTAACAGTGAATGATCAGCGGCGCTCTGGAAGGCAGGGAGTCACCATGTAACAGTGAATGATCAGCGGCGCTCTGGAGGGCAGGGAGTCACCATGTAACAGTGAATGATCAGCGGCGCTCTGAAGGGCAGGGAGTCACCATGTAACAGTGAATGATCAGCGGCGCTCTGGAGGGCAGGGAGTCTCCATGTAACAGTGAATGATCAGCGGCGCTCTGGAATGCGGGGAGTCACCATGCAACAGTGAATGATCAGCGGCGCTCTGGAAGGCGGGGAGTCACCATGTAACAGTGAATGATCAGCGGCGCTCTGGAAGGCGGGGAGTCACCATGTAACAGTGAATGATCAGCGGCGCTCTGGAAGGCAGGGAGTCACCATGCAACAGTGAATGATCAGCGGCGCTCTGGAAGGCGGGGAGTCACCATGTAACAGTGAATGATCAGCGGCGCTCTGGAAGGCAGGGAGTCACCATGTAACAGTGAATGATCAGCGGCGCTCTGGAAGGCAGGGAGTCTCCATGTAACAGTGAATGATCAGCGGCGCTCTGGAGGGCGGGGAGTCTCCATGTAACAGTGAATGATCAGCGGCGCTCTGGAAGGCGGGGAGTCACCATGTAACAGTGAATGATCAGCGGCGCTCTGGAAGGCAGGGAGTCACCATGTAACAGTGAATGATCAGCGGCGCTCTGGAAGGCAGGGAGTCTCCATGTAACAGTGAATGATCAGCGGCGCTCTGGAGGGCGGGGAGTCTCCATGTAACAGTGAATGATCAGCGGCGCTCTGGAAGGCGGGGAGTCACCATGTAACAGTGAATGATCAGCGGCGCTCTGGAAGGCAGGGAGTCACCATGTAACAGTGAATGATCAGCGGCGCTCTGGAAGGCGGGGAGTCACCATGTAACAGTGAATGATCAGCGGCGCTCTGGAATGCGGGGAGTCACCATGTAACAGTGAATGATCAGCGGCGCTCTGGAGGGCAGGGAGTCACCATGTAACAGTGAATGATCAGCGGCGCTCTGGAAGGCAGGGAGTCACCATGTAACAGTGAATGATCAGCGGCGCTCTGGAAGGCGGGGAGTCACCATGTACCAGTGAATGATCAGCGGCGCTCTGGAAGGCAGGGAGTCACCATGTAACAGTGAATGATCAGCGGCGCTCTGGAAGGCAGGGAGTCACCATGCAACAGTGAATGATCAGCGGCGCTCTGGAAGGCGGGGAGTCACCATGTAACAGTGAATGATCAGCGGCGCTCTGGAAGGCAGGGAGTCACCATGTAACAGTGAATGATCAGCGGCGCTCTGGAGGGCAGGGAGTCACCATGTAACAGTGAATGATCAGCGGCGCTCTGGAAGGCAGGGAGTCTCCATGTAACAGTGAATGATCAGCGGCGCTCTGGAATGCGGGGAGTCACCATGCAACAGTGAATGATCAGCGGCGCTCTGGAAGGCGGGGAGTCACCATGTAACAGTGAATGATCAGCGGCGCTCTGGAAGGCGGGGAGTCACCATGCAACAGTGAATGATCAGCGGCGCTCTGGAAGGCGGGGAGTCACCATGTAACAGTGAATGATCAGCGGCGCTCTGGAAGGCAGGGAGTCACCATGTAACAGTGAATGATCAGCGGCGCTCTGGAAGGCAGGGAGTCTCCATGTAACAGTGAATGATCAGCGGCGCTCTGGAAGGCGGGGAGTCACCATGTAACAGTGAATGATCAGCGGCGCTCTGGAAGGCGGGGAGTCACCATGTAACAGTGAATGATCAGCGGCGCTCTGGAAGGCAGGGAGTCACCATGTAACAGTGAATGATCAGCGGCGCTCTGGAATGCGGGGAGTCACCATGTAACAGTGAATGATCAGCGGCGCTCTGGAAGGCAGGGAGTCACCATGTAACAGTGAATGATCAGCGGCGCTCTGGAAGGCAGGGAGTCTCCATGTAACAGTGAATGATCAGCGGCGCTCTGGAAGGCGGGGAGTCACCATGTAACAGTGAATGATCAGCGGCGCTCTGGAAGGCGGGGAGTCACCATGTAACAGTGAATGATCAGCGGCGCTCTGGAGGGCGGGGAGTCACCATGTACCAGTGAATGATCAGCGGCGCTCTGGAGGGCGGGGAGTCACCATGTAACAGTGAATGATCAGCGGCGCTCTGGAGGGCAGGGAGTCTCCTTGTAACAGTGAATGATCAGCGGCGCTCTGGAAGGCGGGGAGTCACCATGTAACAGTGAATGATCAGCGGCGCCCTGGAAGGCGAGGAGTCACCATGTAACAGTGAATGATCAGCGGCGCTCTGGAAGCCTGGTAGTCACCATGTAACAGTGAATGATCAGCGGCGCTCTGGAGGGCGGGGAGTCACCATGTAACAGTGAATGATCAGCGGCGCTCTGGAAGGCGGGGAGTCACCATGTAACAGTGAATGATCAGCGGCGCTCTGGAAGGCGGGGAGTCACCATGTAACAGTGAATGATCAGCGGCGCTCTGGAGGGCGGGGAGTCACCATGTAACAGTGAATGATCAGCGGCGCTCTGGAATGCGGGGAGTCACCATGTAACAGTGAATGATCAGCGGCGCTCTGGAAGGCAGGGAGTCACCATGTAACAGTGAATGATCAGCGGCGCTCTAGAAGGCAGGGAGTCTCCATGTAACAGTGAATGATCAGCGGCGCTCTGGAGGGCGGGGAGTCTCCATGTAACAGTGAATGATCAGCGGCGCTCTGGAAGGCGGGGAGTCACCATGTAACAGTGAATGATCAGCGGCGCTCTGGAGGGCGGGGAGTCACCATGTAACAGTGAATGATCAGCGGCGCTCTGGAAGGCAGGGAGTCACCATGTAACAGTGAATGATCAGCGGCGCTCTGGAAGGCAGGGAGTCACCATGTAACAGTGAATGATCAGCGGCGCTCTGGAATGCGGGGAGTCACCATGTAACAGTGAATGATCAGCGGCGCTCTGAAGGGCAGGGAGTCACCATGTAACAGTGAATGATCAGCGGCGCTCTGGAGGGCAGGGAGTCACCATGTAACAGTGAATGATCAGCGGCGCTCTGGAAGGCAGGGAGTCTCCATGTAACAGTGAATGATCAGCGGCGCTCTGGAAGGCGGGGAGTCACCATGTAACAGTGAATGATCAGCGGCGCTCTGGAAGGCGGGGAGTCACCATGTAACAGTGAATGATCAGCGGCGCTCTGGAATGCGGGGAGTCACCATGTAACAGTGAATGATCAGCGGCGCTCTGGAGGGCAGGGAGTCACCATGTATCAGTGAATGATCAGCGGCGCTCTGGAAGGCAGGGAGTCACCATGTAACAGTGAATGATCAGCGGCGCTCTGGAAGGCGGGGAGTCACCATGTAACAGTGAATGATCAGCGGCGCTCTGGAAGGCAGGGAGTCACCATGTAACAGTGAATGATCAGCGGCGCTCTGGAAGGCAGGGAGTCACCATGTAACAGTGAATGATCAGCGGCGCTCTGGAGGGCAGGGAGTCACCATGTATCAGTGAATGATCAGCGGCGCTCTGGAAGGCAGGGAGTCACCATGTAACAGTGAATGATCAGCGGCGCTCTGGAAGGCGTGGAGTCACCATGTAACAGTGAATGATCAGCGGCGCTCTGGAAGGCAGGGAGTCACCATGTAACAGTAAATGATCAGCGGCGCTCTGGAAGGCGGGGAGTCACCATGTAACAGTGAATGATCAGCGGCGCTCTGGAAGGCGGGGAGTCACCATGTAACAGTGAATGATCAGCGGCGCTCTGGAAGGCGGGGAGTCACCATGTAACAGTGAATGATCAGCGGCGCTCTGGAAGGCAGGGAGTCACCATGTAACAGTGAATGATCAGCGGCGCTCTGGAGGGCAGGGAGTCACCATGTATCAGTGAATGATCAGCGGCGCTCTGGAAGGCAGGGAGTCACCATGCAACAGTGAATGATCAGCGGCGCTCTGGAAGGCAGGGAGTCACCATGTAACAGTGAATGATCAGCGGCGCTCTGGAAGGCAGGGAGTCACCATGTAACAGTGAATGATCAGCGGCGCTCTGGAAGGCGGGGAGTCACCATGTAACAGTGAATGATCAGCGGCGCTCTGGAAGGCGGGGAGTCACCATGTAACAGTGAATGATCAGCGGCGCTCTGGAAGGCAGGGAGTCACCATGCAACAGTGAATGATCAGCGGCGCTCTGGAAGGCGGGGAGTCACCATGTAACAGTGAATGATCAGCGGCGCTCTGGAAGGCGGGGAGTCACCATGTAACAGTGAATGATCAGCGGCGCTCTGGAAGGCGGGGAGTCACCATGTAACAGTGAATGATCAGCGGCGCTCTGGAAGGCGGGGAGTCACCATGTAACAGTGAATGATCAGCGGCGCTCTGGAAGGCAGGGAGTCACCATGTAACAGTGAATGATCAGCGGCGCTCTGGAATGCGGGGAGTCACCATGTAACAGTGAATGATCAGCGGCGCTCTGGAAGGCAGGGAGTCACCATGTAACAGTGAATGATCAGCGGCGCTCTGGAGGGCGGGGAGTCACCATGTAACAGTGAATGATCAGCGGCGCTCTGGAGGGCAGGGAGTCACCATGTAACAGTGAATGATCAGCGGCGCTCTGGAAGGCGGGGAGTCACCATGTAACAGTGAATGATCAGCGGCGCTCTGGAAGGCAGGGAGTCACCATGTAACAGTGAATGATCAGCGGCGCTCTGGAGGGCAGGGAGTCACCATGTAACAGTGAATGATCAGCGGCGCTCTGGAAGGCAGGGAGTCACCATGTACCAGTGAATGATCAGCGGCGCTCTGGAGGGCGGGGAGTCACCATGTAACAGTGAATGATCAGCGGCGCTCTGGAAGGCAGGGAGTCACCATGTAACAGTGAATGATCAGCGGCGCTCTGGAAGGCGGGGAGTCACCATGTAACAGTGAATGATCAGCGGCGCTCTGGAAGGCGGGGAGTCACCATGTAACAGTGAATGATCAGCGGCGCTCTTGAAGGCAGGGAGTCACCATGTACCAGTGAATGATCAGCGGCGCTCTGGAGGGCGGGGAGTCACCATGTACCAGTGAATGATCAGCGGCGCTCTGGAGGGCGGGGAGTCACCATGTAACAGTGAATGATCAGCGGCGCTCTGGAGGGCAGGGAGTCTCCTTGTAACAGTGAATGATCAGCGGCGCTCTGGAAGGCGGGGAGTCACCATGTAACAGTGAATGATCAGCGGCGCTCTGGAAGGCGGGGAGTCACCATGTAACAGTGAATGATCAGCGGCGCTCTGGAAGGCAGGTAGTCACCATGTAACAGTGAATGATCAGCGGCGCTCTGGAAGGCGGGGAGTCACCATGTACCAGTGAATGATCAGCGGCGCTCTGGAAGGCAGGGAGTCTCCATGTAACAGTGAATGATCAGCGGCGCTCTGGAGGGCGGGGAGTCTCCATGTAACAGTGAATGATCAGCGGCGCTCTGGAAGGCAGGGAGTCACCATGTAACAGTGAATGATCAGCGGCGCTCTGGAGGGCAGGGAGTCACCATGTAACAGTGAATGATCAGCGGCGCTCTGGAAGGCAGGGAGTCACCATGTAACAGTGAATGATCAGCGGCGCTCTGGACGGCGGGGAGTCACCATGTAACAGTGAATGATCAGCGGCGCTCTGGAATGCGGGGAGTCACCATGTAACAGTGAATGATCAGCGGCGCTCTGGAAGGTGGGGAGTCACCATGTAACAGTGAATGATCAGCGGCGCTCTGGAAGGCAGGGAGTCACCATGTAACAGTGAATGATCAGCGGCGCTCTGGAAGGCAGGGAGTCACCATGTGACAGTGAATGATCAGCGGCGCTCTGGAAGGCAGGGAGTCACCATGTAACAGTGAATGATCAGCGGCGCTCTGGAAGGTCAGGGAGTCACCATGTAACAGTGAATGATCAGCGGCGCTCTGGAAGGCAGGGAGTCACCATGTAACAGTGAATGATCAGCGGCGCTCTGGAATGCGGGGAGTCACCATGTAACAGTGAATGATCAGCGGCGCTCTGAAGGGCAGGGAGTCACCATGTAACAGTGAATGATCAGCGGCGCTCTGGAAGGCAGGGAGTCACCATGTAACAGTGAATGATCAGCGGCGCTCTGGAAGGCAGGGAGTCTCCTGGAGGGCGGGGAGTCACCATGTAACAGTGAATGATCAGCGGCGCTCTGGAAGGTGGGGAGTCACCA